>NW_011967243.1:1826633-1897419 GCF_000949405.1 Vollenhovia emeryi | reverse complement strand
TAATGTAATACCAGCCTAATTCGCGAGACATTTTCCTGTTGTCCAAAACAAAAAAGGGCCAATATGACTAATAAAAACGAACATAAATTTTAGATATTTATCTTAACAAAATGTCAAAAGAAGAAACAGACGGTAAAATAAAATTGAGAAAAAATTGTACCGGTAATCACCTTTTAAACGAAAGCAAATTTTGAAACGGGATCAAGAGTATTCAAGAATGACAAACATTAAAGCTAGTCGCAAAGGTTAGAGTTGGAGAAGTCATGTCTATGTGCATAATTTAATATACATTAATTATAATATAATTTATATATATACTATATAAAAACAAAAGGAATTATTTTGCTATTTTTGTATACTATAAAAACTTGCAATTAGATTTATATATCGCACTACGAATCTCGTATATTCTCGATCATTTATCATATTTATAACTTATGTCGCATATGACAATTATGTCTAAGATTATCCTTCTTCAGCGTGCACATTAACGTGAAAAAAATCACGTTAATGCGCGTGGAAGCAACGAGAGCCACGATCTACCTCAAGATAACTGTTTTTTGATACCGGTATGACTTACGCAGTTGACGTAAAATCGATTGTTTATATTATTTATCTCTTAGAAAAGATGTTCAAACAGCATTAGAGATATAGAGGAAAATCCCTTATGAGATAGCGGAGTTTCTGCTAAATCAATAGGCATTATTCGTTCCATTATTCCACCATGAATCTATTGCCCTTGGAGTGAAATCTGTTTAGTAGAAAATTGATTGTTAGCTCGTGTAATTGTTGCGAGAAAAGATTAGTGATTGAATTTGGGCGTTGAACATCTACTATTTCATATTAGAATACTATCTCATAATAGAGATCTTTCCTCTGATCTCTAATGCTGTTTGAACATCTTTTTCTGAGAGATAAATAACATGAACAATCGATGTTAAGTCAACTACATAAGTAATACCGGGAAATCAGTGACTATTCACTATTTTCGGTGACAATCCACCGATTGACTTTTAGAGAGTAACTGTAAAGTAATAAAACTCTTTACCGAAAGGGATGCGACTGAACGGCGCGCAATACTTTCAACTGCCTTTGCCGCACACGCGTAAGAGGATGACGGTGATACGCGTGATGCCGCGTGATGACGCGAATTATTTTCACGCGGTTCAGGACTCGATCGCAGGTCCGATTGCTGGACCCGGAACGAGGACCCGATGTCGCGGCAAGACGCTGGAATCGAAGCAGAGCTCGGTTGAAATTGCGCTCGTGACGTGCAACGGCGTTGATCAAAGTAAGAAGTAAGAGGATATAACATCTGTCTCGGTCGTACAACAAACCCGAACATCAAATAGAAAAATAATTGTTATTAAATTGATCCACGAGATTACGATATTTTATTGAATAAAATGACGATTTATTCAATAAAAGAAAATTATCAAGTGATAACAAAAACTTTTCGGACGTAACACAGTTTCATTTAGACTGTAAAGAATTTCTTTTGTACGTTTTGTAGATTGTACATTAATTTCGCGAGCTGGTGTAGAAAGAGAAATGACACTCTCTAAAAATCAATCAGTGGATTGTCACTGAAAACAGTGAATAGTCACTGATTTGCAGTTATAAGTATACCACTGAAAATCGCAGTGGTGTACTTATATCTGTAAATCAGTGACTATTCACTGTTTTCAGTGATAATTCAATGATTGATTTTTACTCTCTAAAAGTTAATCAGTGCATTATAACTGTGAATCAGTGAGTATTCACTGTTTTCAGTGATAATCCACTGATTGACTTTTCGAAAGTAGAGAGTACAGTTGGTAGCGACCATAGACATAATAAACTGAGCGTCCTATTGAATAAGCTGAAGCTTGTGAAGAGAGAGAGAGAGAGAAAAGATATTTAAGAAGACTTTCTTTCTCTGTTTTACACCATCGTAAAAGAAAAGAATCATGCCTGCGCAGTACTACACAGGCGTGATTCTCCCTTGTCACGATGGTGAGACAGAGAAAGAAAGTCTTCTTAAATCTTCTCTGTCTCTCTCTTCACAAGCTTCAGTTTATTCAATGGAACGCTCAGTCTATATTTACTATAGTGACACAGTTGACAAAGTGTTCAATATGTTCCTACTCCGAAGATGAGGTAGAACGTCATGACATTTGCGTGGGAACCGAGACTATCGAGCCTGTCGGTGATCCGCAGTCTCCGACGCGGCGGGAAGATGTTCCATTGATCGTTGAGAACGATTCCGAGAAATTTGCGGAATCCCCGAATGCCGAGAATGATCGTCGGGAAACCGTGCGGAAGGTCGTGTGCGATTCGCAAGAATTGCGAGGGCAGGCGGAGCGCGGCTGCGGGAGCGCCGACCGGAAACGGAACTGCGGCGATCGCGTCGCCGAGATCGTGGAGGATGAGAAGTGCGGTAGCTGGTGGAAGGATGGTGGCCAAACAATTCTGCAGTTTTTTGCCAAGATCCTGGGAAAACGCGGCGGAATAGGCGCCAGGGGACCGGCGGGTTACGTCTTACCAACCGGCAAGCAGCCTGGCAAGCGTGTCAAGCGCGTTTCAAGGGGTGGCAAAGGCCATAACGGAAAAGACGTCGATGGGGGTATACGCTTGAAACGAGTCGACAACGGCTACATTGCGAATCGCGTCAATAGGTATGCGACGTTTGTCGTTTAAAAATTAGAAACGTTTCGGAGTTTGAAGCAAAATTCTGGCTAAAGTTTGCAGTTCTAAATACCAATTGCAAGTTGAGTCGCGTCGATAGTGATCGATTTATCAAAATATAAGAAACAAAATATAATTTAAAAATTAGAAATCATTTGGACACTAACCCTGTCTTGGCTCTTATATCCTTGATTCCCTTCGAATTGTGATTACACGTCAGAGCCTTATGAATTTTATTGCTCAAAATGTAAGAGTTGAATTTTATTTAAGGCAGAGAAATAGATAAGTACAGAGAACAGTTATTAATTGTAGGAAAAGAGGAAAATTTTATTTGAAGCTCGACATCGCGCAGGATTAGAAGTTAAAGCAAAATGAGATGTATAGATGGCATGCATTTGAGATTTCCGCTCAATTTGCAAGCCAATTAGAATTGATTGCGAAAGCACGAGAGTTATGCATTTTTGTGACTGATTTGTACAGTGATGGGCAGAATGGTCGCGGCACTTTTTTTTTAAATGAACTTAGAAACATGCATTTAGATTCAGGATTACGTCCCAAAATCTTCTTCTCCGAGGGACATTTTACTCGATGGCCATTCTGAAACTAATCTGAGCGTTTCCGATCTATTTCTCGAGTAAAATGTTCCTCGTAGAAAATGTTTTGGAACCTGAGGATCAATTCTGGGTGTTAATTCTGTATCTTACAATAATGTGAAAATGCTAAAAGTGAACGGTTTTGTCTCTTTCTAAAGCCTGGTTTTTCATTTTCTGGTTAATTGTTAACCAGAAGTTAGTCGATTCTCTATCTCTTCTTAGATAATAATATAAAAAAAGATAGAGAGTCGACTAACCTCTGGTTAACAGTTAATCAGAAATGGAAAAACTGGGCTCAAGAGGACGGCTAGAAAGAGACAAAGCTACTCACTTTTAGCATTTTCACTATAGTGCAAGATACAGAATTGACCCCCTGAATCTAAATGCGCATTTCTAAACTCATTAAAAAAAAGCGTTGCATCCATTCTATCACTGTACACGCGTAGATCTAGTTTCAGGGGCCAAGCGCGAGCCCGAGCGCGATTTTACATTACGCAGTTCGTCCGAGCACGCACGTCTGTAAATAAATAAATTTCCAAAACGCGACGCATCGGTGTAAAAATGTGCCGGCGGTGCCTAAAATTGAATGCAGCCGTGACGCGAAAATAGCTCTCGTCCTTTTTCGAAATACGCGCGTACGTTCCGGCCGAATTGATATTCATGCGCCGCATGTCGTACTCGCGCCAGGGACGAGGGGATGCGGCGCGGCGCCGCGATGGAAAATAAGTCGCGTGAGAAGCAGCAGCGGCAGCATCATCCCTCGATTCTCGTGCGGCAGATACAGCGGACGCGTGACAAAAATCTACGGGTCGTGCTGCTGGAGCGGGAGCTGCGCGCACGTTTGCCCAGGGTTGCCAGAAGGGACGCGTGTCTGACCGCGAACGGCGTCAACGTCCGACAATTAAGCAGCCCCCTTTGTTAATTCTCCGGCTGTAAGAAAACTGATAGATACTTCGATAGGCAGCCAGTTTCATTTAAACCTAGTCTACAAAGTGCTCTCTGCATCTAGAAACATTTTATTTTATACAAACAAATCGAGATGCTTAAAAAATTTGCCTACAATGTACGATTGTACAGTGTATAATATACAATTTGTCCACTTGCGCCGAGTTTTTTGAACGTATTCATTGACTACGAAATAGAATACATAAATTTATGTCGAACTTAACTGGCCCAAGTTTAATATATATTAATAGTGCGACGTTTCGACTATTGGTTTTGATTTTTTTCAAGCACGATCTTAAAAATGTGTGTGTAAAGGCCTGTGTCCACGATCAAGCACATTGTAGATTAGACTGTTAGCCTGGACTCCTCATAAATGCGTCTTAACACGTTTGCTTTATGTTTGTTCACAGGGCGCGCACGTGTGAATTTTGCAATTCCGCGTCTCGGAAACAGATTATCTAATTGGCATCGGCGCAGGGGGCGGCCCGTGGCGAGAGGTTCTTCAATTCCAGGTAAGGATATCCGTGACGGATATATATGATCTTCGATCTAGCGCGCGCGGCATTCGCGAGGCACGTAGATTAGTTCAATCGTGGATGTGATCTCACCAGGCGACGCGCAATTCGACATTGCCGCACCTTTCTCAGTCTGCGACGACTCCCGCTGCACCGACTTAATGTTAGCCTCGTGGAGCATCTCGAGATGCGGATGGCTGCCGATTATTTCCGGTTCCGGTACTCTGATCACGAGCACCCCTTCGGGATTCTGCTGGCCGCGCGTCTCGTAGCTCGTTTCTTGCCATCTGTCCCTTATAGCATGCGGCCGCGTCGTCTCGTCTACGGGAATACGACACAGTTTTAATGACGCGCTTTCACATTTACCATTAATTAATATACAGAGGAAAGTCCTCTATTATGAGATAGTAAGTTTTCAACGTCCTTGTTCAATCACAATCTTTTTTCGCAACGATTACACGATCTAACAATCAATTTTCCACTAAATAGATTTCACTCCAATGACAATAAATTCATGGTGGAATCAACAGATGATGTCTATTGATTTAGCAGAAACTCCGCTATCTCATATTAGAAGCCTATCTCATAAGGGCCTTTCCTCTATCTATGGGAATCCTGTAAAAAGAAACTAACTGAGCAATTGCGCCACTGATGACAATTCGGAAAAGTTTAACTGATCAGGAATAAGATGAGCAATTTTCTTTGTTTCTCGCCGTGACCACCTCAAGATATCTCGTATGCATACCTGGGGTCAATCCTTGGTCCTGTTGATTCACTATTGGTGCGGAGCTCGGCGAGCTCGCTTTTCGACTCGCTGTCTTTTGTTGCTGTTGCTTCGAATTCTCGTCTAAATCCAGTAGCACTGGCGAACGCGTGTAATCTTCATCGTTGCTCTCGTTTTCGGACTGGAATAGAAATTCGCCTTTTTTCTCTGTGCCATTCTTCTCTGTGCTGGCATTCTTCGAGCGAGATTTTACGTTTTCTTAAACGCCGGCCCTCTCTCCGTTTATTGTACGAAATAAATCGATATAACCAGGACACGAGATAAACGCGTCTCTAAAATATTCTTCAGGAATAGAGCATTGTAATGACTAATAAATGTGTAGAAAGGAGAAAGTGCCAATGTGAGCCACAAAATAAGCAGGAACTCGGTTCTCACAATTTAGATTCAACATTTCTCTTTAATAACAAACGTTTCGACCCTTCTTTGGGTCTTCCTCAGTAAAAACTAAAAGGAGACCATCGAAAGTACAGGATAAGAACACAGTACATTATAATGCAGATTGGTTCAACAATTATCGTCAGTTACCTCGTATATGACTAATAAATATTATAAATTACCGTTGGTCAAGTCGTCTAGACGGTGTATCTTAAGTTAAAAAATTAATATACAAACTGTGAAAGACCGAGACATAAGTATAAATATATGAGAGATTCGAAATATAGAGGACTTGCCTCTATATTTCGAATCTCTCATATATTTACATTCATCTCTCGGTCCTTCACAGCTTGTATATTAATTTTTCAACTTAAGATACACCTGTATTATGAGATAGATCTCTAATACGAGATAGCAGGTTTCTCAACACCCAAATTTAATCGCAAATCTTTTTCCGCAACGATTACACGATCTAACAACGAATTTTCCACTAAACAGATTTCGCTCCAAGGGCAATAAATTCATGGTGGAGTCAACAGACGACGCCTATTAATTTAACAGAAACCCCATATTAGGATCCTATCTTATAATAGGGGACCTTCCTCTATATTATTTTGCGAGAAAGGACACATTTTTTAAAAAGGCACACGAGCGTCTTGGAAGATCTTGATCCAAAATACATAGCACACACGAAAGAACGTTTTATGTTACAAAAGTTTACATTGGCATTTGAGCCCAGACTCGCGCGCAAAGTAAATAAGTGGATGAGAAGATGACGAGGCTCCACTGCATTATTTTGCAATATTGCGGAGTTACATTTTTTGCAATAGTGTCGCATCACTTCGACGGCCCGTACCTCGTTCTTCGCCGGCTCGGCGCGATATTCCTCCGAATTTTGCTCCATCCCGGGCACCCGATCGAGCACAAACAGCACGTCCTCGTTAACCCTGATGTCACCCATCGACATGCCGAGTAGAAACGACGTGAAAAACTGACGACTCGCCCTACCCGGCCGAGTATCGTAAGGCGTTTATCACGTGGGTCTACCGGCTGGGTTTGTCCTCGGATAAGATGTGGATCAGCCACAGACAGTTGTTATTAATGTTAATTTTATCCGTTTATTAAGTATTCAGGTGTTCCGCGCTGGGGTTCTCATTTTGTCCCGGCCAGGTAGGGAGAGGAATGCATCCGGTATCGTATGGGCCCTGCCCAAAGTATCGCGAGCACAGTATTCTTAGCAGAGCGCTCGGGAAGCTAGAGAATCTTTATTAGCACAAGAAAACATGGAGATACGTTTGCAAAAATTGACTTTACTGTAGCACGATTCTGACCATTAGTTTTCTGGAACATATTAAGTTAATTTGCCGAACTACCGTAATAACGTTTATCCGCAATCTTTACGTGAAATAATTTCAGTCACACATTATCGTACAAAATTCGATCATTTTTGGGACAGGAAAATTTTTCCATCGTGACTCAATGCGCGCAAAATAAAGAAAGAGTATTTTTTTAAAAACTATTCCTATCTCCCAAAGGAATTAAACAGGTAGCAGTGGCGTTAGATATAGGTGTCCATACCTGGTGTAATATTAGCATACGTATGAGAGCCTCTGGGATGATCGGGATAAAAATGAGAGTACAAACATCGGGACATAATAGACGCCCGGCCGATGGCAATACTAATGAGGTGGAACCGTGCAAGTATAACAGATCGTGAAGAATGACGCGTACGTGAGCGGAGATGCGACGGGAATTACGAATGCGAGGAGAAAAAAATAAATAAATTGGAAAGTGCCTTCCGTCAGTTCGTAAAACGGATTCGCCAAGTCGTATATTGCGGTCCGACATTTTCAAGCGATCAAAATTCGTAGTGACGGTGAATATCTAAAGCCACATCGCCGGCCGTGTCCTGAAATATTTCTGTAGAACAGCGAGGTCTTCGTCCGCAGGTACTTTTAATAGGTTTGCCATAAATAATTTTTGTTAAATCGTAGAGAGCAATTGCACGCTCCGACGTTGTCGAACGCGTTTTACACGAATGCTCGCGAATGTATATATGCATCAAGCTACACTCGCGGTGTATTCTTTATATTCAAAACAGTCCTTCTCAAAATGCAAACTTTGTTTTATTTCCACTTTACCCGAATATCTTTGAACTCGCGAGTCGCGAGATTCTGGAAATAAACGACGATGTTGAAGAGGGCACATCCGACGCATTCTGACGTACATCTATATCTGGAAGAAAATGGCATATAAACATAACGTTTATACTTTTCCGCGACGTAAATGTTTGACGGAGTAGCACGAATACACACGTGGTGGCGCGATTCAAAATGACAGATTATGATTACCGTAAGTCAACGAATAATCTTTCTTGCTGCAGAAAAAATTTGTCAACGCTGCGCGTAATTCCTTGTTAAATGCAAAGTAAATCCAAGGATTAACGCAACTCGTGAGACTGTTTAAGAGACTTAGAATAGTGAAAGCAGCCCCTGCAAATTATAATACATACAAGTACAATGAGATAAGAATTAATAAACAATTTAATGCCTCGGAGAGACATTAGATCCGAAAAATAAACACAGGAAAGAGAGAGAGAGAGAGAGAGAGAGAGAGAGAGAGAGAGAGAGAGAGAGAGAGATATTGCGCTTTTCGTTCTCTCGTATATGTTAACATTTAATAATATAAATTGAGCCAATATATATGTATAAATAAATTAACTGTTATAAGCGTTATGAATTGTACAATATATATAAGTTATACAATGAATAATTTAATTAAAACATATTCGAATTTTCGAATCGTCGAACGTTATATGACGGCCAATATCGCTTTCTAATCGATAGAATGCTTTAAATTATATCGTTACAGTTTGTCACTGCATTCGATAAAATATTTACCAGTAAAAAATGGCGAAGAGGAAGCTGTAGGATCCCATGTTGCCCACAGCTCGCAGCCGATAAAAGGGCTATTGGTGAGGATGTATAAAGTAACCACAACGATCGTCTGTTTCACAGTATTGATCATCGCCTTGGAGATGATGGGATCTCGATTTCGCTGAAAGAAACTGGCTTTGTTGCTTCTCTTGAGATCAACGACTCCCGACATTTTACTGCTCGTCCATATCGACATACATATTCTCGTATAGGTATACACGAGCACTATGAAGGGTAATAGGAACTGCGTAACACTGTACCTATAATTGAATCACATCGCTCAAGTCTATCGATATTATGAAACGCTACAAAGAATATATATTTAAAAAGAAAGTGTAACGTAAATGTTACATGGATGAGTATAATATTACCAAGTAATATACGCCCTCTCGCCATATTTCAGGTTAAAAGTGGCCCAGCACTCCCAGACGCCGGGCGATATTTCCGTGTACGAGAATATAAAAATCTAAAATTATTGAACGAAAAAAAAGTCTGTAATTTGCCGCAACAAACGTGAGGCCATTTATAACTGTCCGACGGCCGCGCGCCAGAGATGCGTTTATCAAAAACGTCAAGAAATTCGCGAGGCGCATGATGCATTTATAAGCGACGAGTCCCATACAATTAACGCTCTCATAAATTAGCGGGTCGACGCTATTGGATTTGCGCCCGCTTGTCCGTATAGGATAAAAATTAATATCTCAAGTAAACCGGTCCACCTTCCCGGCCCGTGCGAACGGGATTCCGCGGTGTGGCGGATTAAATTTTCAACGGACCTGCGGTACGCACAGCGTGGCAGCGAGCACCCACGCCCCGTACACCATCATTTTCGATCTTCGAGATGTGATGCCGCAGTAACTGAACGGGTGGCAGATGGCGTAGTACCTGTCCATCGCGGTCACCGTCAGGATATAGGAACTGAGATACAGGCCGAACGGCTGTCCGTACTTGATCAGCTTACAGAGCGCCGCACCACCCTGAAATCTGACGGTCGCACCGTCAAATTTGTTTAATCTTGAGGCGACAGCAGATTTCTGCTCTCTAAAAGTCAAACGGTGGCTTATCGCTGAAAACAGTCACTGACTTACAGTTATAAGTATACCACTGCAATTTTCAGTATACTTATAACTGCATATCGGTGACTATTCACTGTTTTCAGCGATTCACTGATTGACTTTTAGGCCCGACTTTTAGGTTTTTCAATTTCTGGTTAACTGTTAACCAGAGGTCAATTCTCTGTCTCTTTTTAGATAACAATATAAAGAAAGATAGAGAGTCGACCAACTTGTGGTTAACAGTTTATCAGAAAACGAAAAACCGGGCCTTAGGAGTGCGATCGAAGCTATCGCAGAAATTCGTATATCGGAGACACGTCGAATTTGTATACAAAAAGGACATCCTCATCCATCGAGTCGATAAAAATAAATTATCATAACGTGACAATACAGAAATTTAGATTTGATCTTCGATTGAGTTGATATCTTTTTATCAGACCGGCAATAACTATCCGATAACTGAAAACTGTCCTATAGTATATTTATGGTGTGTTACACGTATCGATTGTTATTTAGTTCTCAAGATCACATCAGAAACGACCAAGTTTATTTGTGTGAAAACAATAAAGTATGTACATTTGTACGACAAGTTATTAATTAAAATGGCAGGCGATATTGGGCAGCGAGGAAACTAAACGCGCTCCAGATAAGAATCTGGATTAATCATATCACGCATCATGTCTCGATGGACAAATATAATTTCCTAGCACCGGTGAAAATGTCAATATGGGAATACAAGATGCTTATGCTTTTCTTCAGAAATTTTTCATCCAGAATTTTTAGAACTTTGAAACGGTTAGGTATTCACATCAATTTTAGGACATTGACTAAACAAACGATTATTGTTTCGCGTCAAAACAGGTAGTGTCAATTTTTCATCATGTTGAAATATTTCCCTGATGCAATGACGACAAATAACGATTTTGATGTCATATTGACATCATTTTGACTAGACTGTTTTCACTGGGTACTGTCGCGACTGATCGTCGCGGATGAACAAACGCGCCCCCGCTACTGTCGCCGTCTCCGGCGCACGAAATTTACGTGTTGGTCAACGAAGGCTCATTAGAGAGTCATAAGGTTAACCGGAATGACGGCGCAGTTTACCTGAACGTTATGTCCCAGGCGAGCTGCGGCAGAACGTCGAGCAGACCCGTCAGCAGGTCGGCCACGCTCAAGTGCAAGATGAAGAAGTACATCCTGGTGAACTTTCGCCGCTGATAACGCCGCCGGATGTAAAGGGCCAGCAGGACCAGGGCGTTGCCGATGAGCGTGACGAGGAATATGCTGGTCAGCACCGCAATTTCCCACTTGGCGAGGTACTCGTCCCTCGCGTCGTTCGACGGCCATTCCGAGAGCGACGGCGACGTCGATGACGAGGAGTTTAAATCGCGCGACATGTCTCCGAAGCACTCCTCTCGCGCCCGAGTCTCTCGAGCCACCGGTTTGTCATTCAGACGATACTCGCCCGGCCCGACGAGGAAGGAGAGAGAGGAAAAAAAGAGGAGAGGCAAGGGGAGCAAAAGAAAAAAAGAGAGCTGTTCGGAGATCGTCCGTGCGAATCCGCGCCTACTACGAGCTTCTTCTTCCAAAGGGGTAATGGCGCTGGTCCTTCTGTCGAGTCCAAATGGGCAACCTGCTACGATCGCGCGACGCAAAGTTTGCGCGCCGGTTAAATATTCATACGGATTTCCGGTGTTGACGTGACAACGCACGTTCGTCGACGCGACGACGCGGAATAGCCTCTTCTGAAGAAAGTGTCGACGAGCATTGCGAAATCGGGCACGATCGAGGGCACAGTTGGACGTCCGGAAACGGAATCGAGCTCTTCGACGATGCGGGGAGAGAAACACAGCTGGACCAGACCGAAATCCGCGAGGAGCGCCGATGCAACTCTCGCCTATCGATATGTCATTGCCGCAGTTTCTGCAAAAACACGTAAGCAGCCTCGTTGTTACGAGCGAACTACGTGGGTTTCACGATCAACGTCGACACCGCGCTCGGCCCGACCGCGTCGCGCCTCGCCTCGTATCAGCCAAGGTGCAGTGGAAGGATCGGTGAGTCCGACTGGAAGGATCCGAGGAAAAACAGTGTTACGTAATGAGGGTACATGAAATTGTACGTAGATTCTGGTTATGGCGATTTACATAAGATTGAGAACCTTTTCTCCTTTCGGCGACCGACCGAGGAGATCGCCTGGCATTCGATGGAAATTATGGGATATTCAATGAGTTTTGAGGGTTTGAGAAAAAGTGTCTGGACCACTTTCACGCCGACCGTATTGTTACACTTCGAGATCCCGTAAATTGTTGATTTTGAAGAAAGCACGATCGTTTTTAAGCAACGCGAGGGTTATCATTGAATTTCGTTGCATGAATAAATAGTCATCTTCCATTGGTAATCTAACTAGAGCCACGTGTGTTAACGTGAGGATATTATACTGATTATAAGCGATTTTAGCTAATTAGGAAGATGATTTGTAACATTATCGTCGTGTATTTCTATGTCATCATGCTGCGTTACGTCAACAAATTAACTGATTCTTGAATGGAACTTTGCTGACGGTGAAACTTTAAATAATGTGATTACAATATGGAATAGACAATCAGCTTTGTGAAAACCATTAATTACGGTATGTGTGGAATAATTTCACAATGTGCAGCATCGTGAAACAGGTCATGAATCCCGTGCTAATTATACATAAATAGAAGACACTTCTTGGAAGATGCAGCAACACCTTATGCATTTTTTAATAAGATTAACAAATAACAAAATTTTTCGACGAAATATTTTTCAGCTTTTAGATGAGATCTAATCGATCCTGACTGATCGACAAACACTTGGCTGCGCACACTTGTACGTTACTCTTTTTTCTTATCAAATTTAGAGATGTGCGCGGACTCTATTCGAGAACTCTACTTTCCGGAATTCGGTAGGACGAATTTATTATTAACGTTTTTACGTCCGTAATTAAGATGTTCTCTGACAAAACAATCGTATCTCTCGCAGTGATACATAAGCATTTAATGACTCGAGACGCTATGAGTGTATGCACCTTATTCTTACGTGACGCGCGGAAGTCGAGTTATAATTATGCACATCAATTGGAGCAGACATTCTTGATGATAATTACGATAATATGACGGTACAGTCCGTCCAGTTCATAGAAATTTGCCGCTAACAATCCTCTTATCGATTATCGAACGGATACTGCGAGGCATCGATGCTGGAAGAGGCGCGTGGCGCAAACCGTCGGTATCCTGGACGTTCCGTAATTATTTACGACAGTATCAAACTACATTTAAGTGCACGATTAACTTTTTTACGACGTCTTATTTATCGCATTCTCTCGCCAAGGTTTCGCTCTGAAAAAAAACGTCGATATACGCAATCTTGCTAATTCATTTTGACTCGCGGCAAAAATGCGCGGATTTCTACTGACTTTTCTCACCGATTGTGAATTGAGATTATTTATAAATATGCTAAGAGGCACGAACGGTATATATAAGTGTATCGACATAAAATATCGACGAGAGACAAAAGAGAAAGAAACGCACAACGTCTGGATCTTTGTAACGATTTATTTTGAAAAAGTCGTTATTTGTTAAGTAAAATCTATCACAGAGTCGCGATCAAGGAAGTACCCAGAAAACTGTATCGTTACGTCACAAGTAAAGAAAAAAAACACAATACAAACAGATTCACGTTCTTAAGAAGAAAAAAAAGATAATTTTAGGTGTTAACGTTGAGTGCTCGCGTAAGTACAATGCATATGCATATGGGCTTAATTTTTTTGGATCAAAGTCGTTTACGCTTTTTACACGCAGCGAGAAAAAAATCAATATCAATGTTACGCCATGCTTTTAGCTGAAGAATCATAACATCTTTTTGTCAGCGCTTTTTAATCCGTTCGGTGAGACGGAGCGCGAGCATGACTCGATGATTGACTTGCGGCCGGGTAGCTGTAGCTGTATAATTAATTAGTGAAATGCAATCTCGATGTAAATGCGCTCATGTGCGACGGTTAATGATCGAGCGACAATGTCGAGCGAGCTGGGCGTGATCGCGACAGCTCCGGACGTTTGTTTGATCAAGGTATGTGCGGCTCGTGAGTTTATTATGCGCCGTGTGGCATTGAATTGTCAAACAGTCCACTTAAATAGGCGTATATGACCCTTATGTTGCGCGGATCGCGAAAGACGAGCGACGTGGAAGTTCTTGACATGCTGCAATTATAAAACGCGCGTTTGAAGCTCGGATGTAAAACTCGTTTCTCCCTTAATCCGATGATTGTCAATACGAGATTTCCGCGGAAGCGTTTTTTTTACGCGATAGGTGTAATTTGGTATTTTTACATCGGCGTTCTCCCCAATCTTGTCCGCTTTTACTTTTTTTTTAAAGAGAATAATATAATATAATTTAGTGGCTCTCGGAAGCTGAATATAACTTTCAAAAAAATAATAAGACAAGCAATAAGAGATAAACATAATTTTAATCAGTAAGTCATATGTAGGCGTACGTTTAGAATAATATAGTCAACTTTTTAAAAAAAAAATCTGTGTTCCTCTAGACGGAGAGAATTTTCTCTTAAAATTTACCCTGAAAATCACGTAATCGTGAGATAACATGGCATCTTGAAGAACTTCATGAGAGTTTTTTGAAATTTTATCATACATTCTACTAGCAAAATGTATACACGGAAAAAAAAGTTCTCTCAACAAGATCAGTGTAATTGAAATAAAATGAAAATGAAAATTGGTGTTAGTAGTTAAAATAGTAAAAGGTTTAGTGGGGGCAATGTGAGCCGTCACCTGAACGAAGGTGATATAAATTATATATCAGTGAGTTCTAGTGTAAGATATAAGATTGGTAACAATATGATACAGTTATATATGAAATAAAGTCGTCGAAACAACATCAGTATTAACGAATGAAAAACAATGACGGTGCATGAATTAAACGTTAACGTCACAGGCTGCCACAAACATAAATAATTAATTCAATTGTATTTGCTATGGAGTGTAATTTTAAGCATTGAACTAAAATGCCATATATTCTAGATATTTAGTTCAAGGCTTAATATTATTATACACTCCATAGCAAATACAATTGAGTGAATTATTTATGTTTGTGGCAGCCTGTGACGTTAACGTTTAATTCAAGCAACGTCATTGTTTTTCATTTAACAGTATTTTTCCCGTGTCCTAGCAACAATTATAATTACTAGTAAAACGTATGGTAACATTTCAAAAAAAGTCTCATAAAATTCTTCGAAATGTCATGTTGTCCCAGGATAACACGATTTTCAGGATAAATTTTGAGAAAAAATTCCCTCTGTGTAGTTTTCCATATTTTATGCGAGATCGGAGACGCGGCTTAGCCCTTTGGAAGCTGCGGCGCACGGGCTGGCGCTGCATGGAGAACGTTCACGTCCCTTTACATCCACGTTGCTTACGATGCGTGACGGCGCATCCCTTTCGACGGGTGTCGCGCGTAATTGACTCGGGGAGGCAATCGATGTGCCCGTTCGACTCTCATAACTTACTCCACTATCGTCAGCGCATTACCCCGCCCGGCGACCGATTGCCGACGAGGGAGGAGTCGCGCGATACCCCCGTGTTTCCCTTCGCTCGCGCGGCCGGGGTGGATCGGGTGCCTCGTGCCCGGTCCGGTCTTTTCGCCGGCGCAGCAAGTAAAGACGTTTATCATTGTCGACGGTGCTCGTCGCCCGGCTCGTCGTTCTCGGGGTTATTACGGGTTATGAACGTCAGTGGGAGGAGCCGCCGCATACCGGTCGATATAAAGGGAGAAAGTGATGACCTCGACGGGCGCGAGCTCTGGAAGAGCTTCATAAAGTAAATTACTATGTGCCGCACGTACATCTTATGAGGATTAAGGAGGGACGTATCAAGAAAGATCCCGCCGTCGAGGTCGACGTCTTGGCGGACCTTGCCTTCCACCCCCTTTATCTCGGTCCCGGCGTAGCCGGGATGCTTGTTGAAAATCACGATGCTTCCTTCGACCGGTGTATCCTCCCGGCTGTACGCTCGCCGATAAAGAGGGCCGAAGGGGGGAGATCAAAACTAAGCGGAGTAACTCGTATAGATTGCAACGTTAAGCGTCTGATAAATTCGACGTCGGGGCCTCATTGGAATTTTTCTCGCGTAAGGACGCCTGAATTTTGCGAGACGCTCCACGGCTTTATTCCCTCGCCGAGGATTTGCGACGCTGTAATGCAAGACATCTTCCTCTACGTGGGTAAATTCGAGCAATTTATAGTCTGTCCCGTTGCTATTAAGATGCAGGCAAAAGATTCGGATAAACCGCGCGGTTGAACTCGAAGTTAAAAGCGTTCAGAAGTGGAAACAAATTCGGAGATTGATCGAATCAATAGAAGACTGGGTTGAGAATTGGATATTAGGAAAAGTTCAGATAAGGCTAATAATATGAAAATTTCCTTTCTAAAAAAGAGATGTTACCAGCGCGAATGTCGTTAATATCGAATAGTTGAGGCCTCTTTTCCGCGATGTCGATTGGTTTTCTTGAAGCGCGGAGTGCTTTACCTCTCTTTTAGATTCATTATGAATAAAGATTTGCAATTTAGAAAAATACATTTGTATACATTAATTGAGGTAAAATCTCTAATCTTGGTAATTAGAATTTAAGTAACAACGATTTTTGTTTCGAAACATAGTCTCGATTGAAGAGAAATAATCGTTAATTTAAGGCTAATAATATGAGAATCCCTTTCTAAAAAAGAGATGTTACCAGCGCGAATGTCGTTAATATCGAACAGTCGAGGCCTCTTTTCCGCGATGTCGATTGGTTTTCTTGAAGCGCGGTGTGCTTTACTTCTCCTTTAGATTCATTATGAATAAAGATTTGCAGTTTAGAAATATACATTTGTATACATTAATTGAGGTAAAATCTCTAATCTTGGTAATTAGAATTTAACTAACAACGATTTTTGTTTCGAAACATAGTCTCGTTTGAAGAGAATTAATCGTTAATTTAATCAATACCAATAAGTCCGCAGAGTAATATACAAAACGTAGTAACAATCACGGAACAAAGTAATGTAGAAAGTATTAAGTACAGAAGTTTCCATGACGTAGGTAGGACAACGAATTCTCAACGTTTTTCTTGTTTTTTTGGTGTTTTTCACTCGGCGCGGTATCGTACGACGTCACGCGGGCCAACGTTCACCTCAAGGTTACCGCTCGCTCACTCGCTCGCCGAACGTCGTGCCGGCAAGCAGTGGCGAGAGTTGCTCCGCGCGTAGTATTACTTTTGCGTGATCGGTTTCCAAGACTCGATCGCGGTGAATGCAGGGATAAAACACTATTGATTTGCACACCTTCATTAGTAACAAGTAACGTTCTTTGATTAATTACTAAATTTCTACAACTTGTAACGAGAACGAATTGCATGTCGAGGCGACGGCTCTTTATCAACGTATACATATTTCACGAGACTAACTCGTCTAAAATCTGAGTGTATACCGTGGTACTTTGTCGCGGTTACATTTCGTTTACGCACTTTTAATTGTCTATCGATTTCGTGTAATCTGTTCATTTTCGGGAAAAGAGTAATTTGTGCGACTTCGGCGTTCGCGCTGTAATTCGCTCTGTCGTTCTTCGCAACTCGTACGGGCAGGAAGTACAGAAAGTCGCTTATTGCACGTCGTTACATTACGTAAATGATCTCGATTAACTGTTGCAATTAACAACCACTATTTATCGCTGGAAATTTTGTTCTCATAACTTATCTCGAGGGTTAGATTGAATGACAGAGAATGTACGTACGTCTTTACCGCAGATTGTGCCTCCGGTGCTCGCGTTGCGTTTTATATCGGCAATTCAAAAGTGTTATATCCATTATCCTATTCTTCCGAATCAAAAGTGCAAATTGTTTGAGTAATTTGTATGACAGAATCACGCAACCTAATACTATTTCGTGCGTTTCGCAGTATTTCACGTCGCGTACGGGAGTGCCGGAAATTTCGCGCGATCGATGATTTTCGCGAGTGAGTGATGTGCAAGTGCCACAAGGAAATCTGAGAGGAGGAGGAGGCCTCGGGGAGGCATCGGGCAACGACGGAGTAATGGTGAGGTAAGTGTCTTACCCTCTTATGTTATTTGCTACTTGTACAAATTCTGTTCAGTGTTTTTATTTTATATATTCAAATGATTCGAACGAGGATTCGAATAAGTGTTAGAGACAAAATCGTACGTATGAAATTTCGTGAGTTTATTTTTAAAAGAGACTTTTTCAGTATTCCGTATAATTATTTTTATAAATACCTATTTTTTTAAATATAAAATATGAAGTATATTTTGTACAATAATTTTGATTTTACACAATTCGTCTATAATAATCATATACATATTTGTATGTTTTCAGTTTAACATATATTGTTACCGATGTACAACTCTGCTGTTGCGAATCGTATCAGTGAGTAATAAATTGCTCTTTATTTTAAACTGACGTTGCGCATACAATTACTACTTTGCGTGTAGAGAAGTTCTTAAAAATATACAATGCCCAACCACAAACTGCGTTTTGACGGTATATAATAAAAAAACCAATGTCTGAAACATTGACAACGATTCGTATGGTTTGACCCTATCTTTAGATTTCAACCATTTAAAATAACCGGGATATTCATTCGTATTTTTATACACGGTCACGATCGTTGATTAGCACCAATCAAAAATCGCTATTTATATGCACTCTCGCCATGTATATTTGTTCAATAATGCAGAATTGCTCGTATTGTACCGCGTATTTATTCAACTTGCAGCGCGTAGCGTTGATAATTTTTTGTAAAGGCAGCGTCAAAATTGTACGTTAAATTAAAACTAGAAGTGCTTGTTTTTAAATTCCCGATTACTCGCTGGCGAACAATAGTCCGGCGCAAGCGAGGTATTTAAGTATTTCTCTTACCCGTTATACACGGGTCACTTAAAAAAAACATGGAAGAAAGTCCTGTACGGTTTTTCTGTGCGAATATTACTCCTCCTCGCACAGTAGCTTTGAATCTTAAGTTTTATTAGTTTCTGCATAAACGCTACGGAAAGTGAATCGTGATGAACGCGAAGTTTCATTTGTAAGGAGCTTCTGTCTGTTGTACCTAAATATCGTTAGCAGCCGGATGCCTGTATCGACAAACACGTTTGGAAGTATTATTTATTGTGAAAGTTAGACGTCGTGTGTTTGTCTCCCTTAAGTGACAATAATCTACCGAAACGCTTATAAATTACCGATAGTACTATAACGAAGTTTGATGTCCAATCGGTACACGTCTCGAAATAACGATGTCATCGCGCTGTCATTTATTTCGCGCCGTTCGTTAATAATGACGTTACGATGGAAATCAATAAACCAACTTCGACGTCTCGTCGTGCTTCTATCCATAGGTAACTCAGTGTTGAGCGATCTCTCTCGCGGAGCGAACCGTCGTGTAGATTTTCCTACGTCGCGCAAAAGTCACGCGTGCCCCCCCCGGATTATCCCGATCCTGGGCGTTTCACCGTGCCTCCAGCTTGCGCGGTGTTGGCGCGAGTAGCCCGGGACTTGGGCTTTTCATAAGACATAATTAATCGCAAATACGATAAGGGTTCGCGAACGTAGTAAAGGTGACAGCGGTGGAAGAACTAAAGACGATGGCAAATATTGACAGATAAAAGAAGCGACCGGACCAGTTGAGGGGGGAGGGAGGGAGGGGCTCGCGATGCGGCTGTGTGTGCAGTTTAATATTAAAGCTAGACTTTCTTCTGCCACTCCCCCCCCCCGGAATCTACCCCGGCGCGCTTTCGTTCGTATTCTCCCCATTGAACTTGCGCGCGTACTCTCAATACGCGATTCCCCCCTCCCCTTCCCCCTCCCCCGTGAAACTTTTAATTACGAAGACTGGAATTAATATCGCGCCGTGACGGCAGCTACGTATAAAATGATCGTTAGACAGATTATAATAAAGCAGGTGTATTCTCGTGTCGCCGTCTCGATTATTGATCGCCGGAATGGCTGTACGGCTGGCTTTTGAATGCACATATTTCTGCTGGAGTATACCAAGCGCCAGGATTATTGCATCCATAAACCGAATGATCGACCGACAATCTGGACGGCGTAATTATATTAGCGAATTTTATTGCTCCATTCAATAGATGTGTCTTACGATCTCCAGTACGTGCGTGTGACGTTGATTTACGTACACTGCAAAGGAATTACATGTAAAATTGCCCTTATTATGTGTGTAATTTTACATACTGACGTTTCAACGATTTCATTTCAATTACACCGATCTCGTTGACGCAATATCATTTTTTTCCCGTGTAGAGAGCACGTTAAAAATTTCTATCCGGTGGTCAATCATTAGTTAGTCGTTAAAAGTTTCAGTCGGCAAGGGAGTACCGTCTGTTTAATTTTCTTCCTTCCTCTAAAAATCTATCGGGCGGTTTTCAATCACACTTCCTCACACCTATCCCTGCTTACGTTCCATGATCAAGCGTAAATATTGCGCCGTTACGAAGTTTTCCGCGAGACGCTCCCTGCCTGTCCCATGGGTCCTGATTTCAGACTCGACTTAAGTTAATAGGACTAAAGTTAACAGGACGTGTACACACATAGAGAAAGGGGGAGGGGGGTGGGGGGGGGGAGAGAGAGAGAGAAGGAAGGAGGTGAGGAAGCTCTTATTTTACATCGTTACAGCATTAATGACGTCTGTGCATAAATCGATAGAATGAAAGGTATCTCTCGCGACTGCGAGAGCGCCGTTTGCGCATAACGAAGCGGGAGCGTGACACATGTCGGCTGAATATAAACTCGAATATTGTTATCGTGATTTCGCGGAGTTACGGGGGAGGCGCGGCTAATTAGATAACTCCGCTAAACTTGACGTATTTTAATAATTTCAACCGAGATTCAATAGAGAGAGAGAGAGCCCGGCGCAATAATAAGCGCGCTTATAGCGCGGGCGCGCATTCGCGTTCCGGTTGATGACGGATCTCGTGCTCACACGCGAGAGGCAACTAAATTGGCCAAAGTTACTGTGAATTTCACGCCCCGGTGTAAAGCAGCTCGGAAGGAAAATTAAAGAGGATGCGACTGTGTGCCGGGGCGAAGCACGCAAGAAAGCGGACGAAGAAAACGTAGCGCTGTAATTTCGCGCTTCGTAAGCTCTCTAGACAGACCACGACGTACTCGCACGACTCGGCGTCGGACTCGGCAAAAACCGAGTTTAGTAACCGAGGTTTAATTGTCTGTCTTCGAAGGTCTAATAGTTCTCTCTCGCGCCTGTCTTAATCAGATAACGAAGAAATTAATTGTAAATCGCGGTGCGATTTCTTTCGCGTTCATCACTCTGCCTCGCGGAGATTAAACGGATGGGATCAACATTAATCGGGACAATAGAATTAATTGTTACTCAAGTTGTATCACTTATATTATTAACGAGCTCTTGCTTTATCGTGGATAAAGAAGATAATTATGAGCCAAGCGCTGCTAAAGATTGTTAAATCTTCTGAATATATATAGTTACTTGTGGAGCATTATAATTATCTGCAGTTTAACTCGTAATCTGATTAAAAAACGTACAGGGGAAAAAGAAAGAGGGAGAGAGAGAATTTTAAATATACGTGAAATAATGTTAATCAAGATACTCTGTCAGTATATTTCCCGGAGCTTCTTGAGCTCCGGTTTTCCAAATGTTTACGCAGCGCCGAGGCGAGCAACGCAAAGACGACAACGCGTTGTACGTGTATGCTTTAAAACGACAAGGTTTCTCGCGCAAGTCAGGAGCCAGAGAGACACATCACTATTAAACTCTCTGCCCGAGCTAGACAAAAATGTGTATGCGCGCACGGCTTGCTCTTGTTAAGCGTGCAATAGGCAGCCCGGGACGCTTAGTCCGCATGGGGCAACAAAACACACGGGAACTTCTAGGGAACTTCCGACCGTGGCTTGAAATCTTGTTAAATAATTTAGCTCTTTTGTGTACCCTCCTCCAGCTTCTTCCTCAAGCTTGCTGCACGCCCGGGTTCTCTAAATGTAAAATACGCATGACTAAGCTCTTTATTGTGACTTGATATCCCATTTGCTGAAAGCGCTCTGTTGCAATTGGGATTAATAATCTCTCTCTGTACCGTGGACTCCCTTTGCTCCTTTGTCTCGTTACATTGCCGTCGAAAACTATTACGTAACCGAAAAAATCCACGCGGCTTTGACAGAGATGTACTTATAAGAATTTTATAACATAATGGATGCTCTCTTAATTTAAATGACTTTTAGCGACACTTGTGTCTATTTGAATTTGCTCACGCTAATGGCTTCAATACGATAAATGAAGAGCATTTATTACATCATAGCTCATGAATTGATGTATGAAAATGTCTTCAATAACATTAAAATAATATCTCATTTAATATCCATTATTTAATTATGTTTCTCAAGAAAAACTTTACTATTCGTAGCTTCAATCATTTATAATCATAAAAATGAATTAATTATGCAGTTTCTCTTAGGCATATATTTAGCGAAACTTAATTCAGTTTAATTAAATTAAATTCACTCTCTCCTTTTCTCTCTTAATTTAAATACAATTTTATCAAGTATAGATTTTTAGAGGCGTGCTATTTTTTAGAAACTATACTACTTTTAATGATATATAGTTTTACGAAACGACCTACACTGGCCAATGTTCTTATTTAAAAAACACGGCATTTCGGTCTCGGATTTGGACCCTTTTCAAGTAATCTATTTATATTGGCCAAACGAAAGATATGAGATCAATAGTAAATGTGTGAAAAGATTACTTGAAAAGGGTCCAAATCCGGGACCGAAATGCCGTTTGTTTTTTAAATAAGAACATTGGCCAGTGTAGGTTGTTTCGAAAAACTACATATCATTGATTTTATATTACTGGCGATACTAAATCTATTTGTGAGCTACTATTTTTAGTCAAGTTTCTACAGATATTCAATAGATATTTTTACATGGAGATTATGCCACTTACATTATTTCATCAAAGATACGGTACCAAAAGAACAGGGTCGAAACGTTGTATAATAAATTAATAAAATAACTAGCCAGTTGGGTTGACTATAAGTTTCCCGTCTCAATTATGCCACTTGTTCGGGCAATACAGATTTCAACATTTTTAACTATTCTGATGTTCTGCGAGTTATTATTAACTCCAGATTATTTATTGCTAATAATAAGTAAGGCAAACTGAAATTATTATACCCTTGAAATAGTTGAGTTACTTCTTCGCTATGTTTCTATAATTATCTACCAAACTGATGTCAGATTTTAATACTAAATATTCTATTTCATCTATTCAGAAATAGCACAAGATCTATTTATTGAGCCGTTTATTTTCATGGGATTCTAAATTATTGGCTCTTATCTTGTCTCATCTCTCTTATTTTTATACTTTACTCTGTAGCACTAATGTGTTATGATTTTGTTCTACCGAGCAAAAGCCGATCACAAAATACTGGAAAAAAGTATCTTATTGATCTCCGCACGCTTATAGATTATATGTAAACGTGAAGAATCTTTTTCCGTCTTTGTAATGCACGTAAATGTCAGCACGGCGCGCAACGAGAAAGCGGCGCCGTCGAAAAAAATCTTTTCTTCGCCTGCATTCGAGATTTCCGCGAGACGCGAGAGTACTTGCGGAAGTCGCCGGGTTAATTGAAGTTCGCGCGAGTTTAGTCGCGCTAAAAGGTAGCTAACCCCCGCGAGAGGCAGATGAAGAAAAGGCGGCTGGCTTCCGGGCGAGCGGCGGTGACATAAGGGCCGGGCGCAAATAAGGGATGAACCGTCTCTCAATGGGAGTCGCGTCGCGTCGCGGCCGCCTCGTTGCATTTAAGTATAAAGTTACTAATGGATGTAGCGGCGTGGCGCAAACAGCTGGCGGGTCCCCGGACGGTATGGACAACGACAGAGATGCAGTTAGGGAGCGACGACATAGCTCGCCCGCTAGAAAATGGAAATGGCGAGAACCGAACGGCCGAATGGCACTCGTAATTTCCAACTACCGCGCGATACATCGGCTAATTATAGGGGCATGCGAGCGCCCGGCGTTGGCGGCCGACCGCGGAATTTTATCGTGCATCAGAATGTTGTCCGCGTTTAATTTGCCGGCTAACTAAGCGCCAGTCGAACAGACCTTCGGATGCAAACACATGTCGGAATGCGCGCACTTTGCCTTTTTCGCGCCCCAGGAATGGGCGAACGAATCGCGTCATGGGTGTAGCCTCAGATTTTTCCGAGAGAACCCGTCAACTTTCTCGCGAGTCGATTGCTGCAGCGTTTAGATGCCGTGCAGAATGCAACGTGGCCGAGGGTCGGTTTTTCCAACTCTTGGTAAACTAATTAATAGTTAAATTATATACGAAGAGAAGTTTCTCTTAGAATTTATCCTGAAAATCATGTAATCGCGGGACAACGCGGCATTTCGAAGAATTTTATGAAAGTTTTCGAAATTTTGCCACACGTTTTACTACTAATTATACTTAGTGCACATTTTACTAGTAAAATGTAAATGGCAAAATTTTAGAGAACTCTCACAAAGTTCTTCAAAGTACCACTAATTTGAAAGAAAAACAAAACATACATGATTAGGTCCGGTTTCACTAAATTTTAATTTCAGTTTAATTCATGTTTGTCGCTTTCTAAAGTAACAGTTGAAAAGAGACAAAGAACGAATTAAGCTAAGTTTAAAGTTAAACAACTTGACGAAACCAGACTTTATTAGTCAACTCCCAAAAGGTTGGAACAACCGGCGCTGAATATGTAAACGTACGTTCTATATCAAGACGCAACCATGAAGGATAGTAACCGAGTGAATTTCGCATCTCGGAGGATTTTGACGGCGAATCTCGGAGCTGGAGCATTAATCTGCGAAAGGCAAAAAGAAGTCGAAATTATCCCGCACACAAGCGTGTATCTGAATTTAATGTATGTATATTATCCCCGGCTACAACTTCACTGCAAGATTAAAGTTCTTTTGGGGAACTTTCGGCCGGTAATCTCGCGGTACTTTGTGCGGCGCTGCATTATTGCTGCTCATATGCAGCGTCCGCAAAGTTGCGGAGGGAAAGTTCCCTCGGGTAATAGCGGCGGTCGCCTATTAACAATTCCGTATACACATTTTTGGGTCACGAGTGGCAAGATAGAGACTCGCCGGCCATTACGCGAGTCCGCCCGTTGTGGCGTAAATGCACTAAGAAGCTGGTACCGGGGCGGAATGAGCCCAACGCCCAAGCCTAAGCTTCATTAAGAACTTACTCGGCCGTCCAATGGCCGTGTTTGTTCACTCAAGTTCCGGCGACGTGGTGAGGGTCTAATACATGTTTACACACGAGACAACGACTTTACGTCGTTGTCCCGCCATTTACATTATCCGACGCGGTGGCCGCTCACATTACGGCTGTAAGCCGGCGTTCTTTAAAATTTAATTACGCTGGCCGCGGTCGACTTTGAATGAATCTCCTGTGAACCTGGAGTAGGTGTGGCGCTCTCATTACGGGTCTTAAGAACGCCTAAGAGCTTCCATTATGTAAGATTTTTTAAGTACCGGCAAAGGGAAAGGGCGAGAGGGAGTCGGAAAAATTAAGTTGCCAGCGGCGCCGCTAAGTACGCTTAAGCGTCCGTAGGGAAAAATGGGAATAAGAGCCACATCTCAGCTTTCCCGAAGTCCTTAACAAGCGCCGCGAGGAAGGCCGAGAGCCGCGCGCGACGTGCCCGATAAATTACCCCCGCGCGCGTTTCGCGAAATTCGCGCCCGACGTTCAGCCCGACGTCGCGCGAGCCGGAAGAATGGAGCGATTAATGAGAGCCCCCGAATGCCGCTTTCGAGTCTTCGCACGAGAGTCGCGGGAACCACGAGGACGATGCAATCCAATGAAACTGTCGTTTACGTATACGTGAACGGCGTGTCGATGCCGCCGATCGTTCCCGAGATACATCCGTCACCCTTCCCGGCCTCTCGGCGTCACGATTCCGTCGGAGGGTGAAAACACCCTCGCATTTTCCAACGATAGCGGAGGCTTCGCTCACTCTTTAAACAATTGATGGCAATTTTTATTACGAAAAAATTCCAACAGCCTGATAGGACCAATTATTTAAGTCATTATTTTAGTATAGTAAGTCGACATTGAAGAATTCTTATTAGCTCATTATTCACCATTGACCTAAAACATGGTGTTTCCCCGCGCAATTGGGAAAGGGAGTAGGCGGGAGGGAAAACTTAAAAATCGCGTATTCAACAGTTCTGCGTACGGCCGACAACTCTTATCGGCGCGCAGTTAAAGAAAGTCGAAATAGACGCGTAGACAACATCTTTATACTGTTATTGCGACGAATAGTATCGTATGTCTCGGTGGTCGAATTGGTGAGACGCCCGCCTAGAGCGTAGGGAGGTCCAGAGCATTCATGCTCTCTAAAAGTCAGCGGATTATCACCGATTCACAGTTCTAACGCACCGATTGACTTTAAGATACGTGCATTTTAGAGACGTTGTAATCTCGGTAGATCGTACGAGAATTACACCTGATATCGTAACTAAACCAACAAATGCCACTACGAGCGATGATTATTTTTCATCCGCGAGCTTTATTTCCGCGTTTCCTTTGTCGAATTTATTGAGATTTTTGCATTGCATAAATACCCGCGAGCGCATCCGCGGTGACGTAGTTGAAATTGCTCGATAGCTATCCCCCAAAGGAAATTTTCATGCGCAAAACTCTTTCCCAGTAATTGAGTCAATATTTTCTCCCTGACGTTGAAAAAGTTTTAATCGCCTTGTCGGGCGCACCTGAAATCGATAGCGACAAAGACTTGGGCGATATCGCAATTGTGATGCGAGAAAAAAATCTTTAATTTTAATAGACCGTTTCTTTAAATGGATTTTTTAATGCACTCAGAGTAGGTCGGTTTTAACGTTTGCGGAGGAGGAGGAGGGGGGGGGGAAGGGAATGTTGAGCGCAACGGCATGCAAGGTTACACTGAGCATAATATGTGGAGCAGGGAAGAAATTTCAGAAGCAGTATCTAGAAGTTTGCATCTGGAGAAGTTTTAGAAGTTAATATTATCTCTCAGCCGGCTAAAATAATAATCTCTTTTTTCGACCAGCCGGCAACTTTCTCAATTCGCCAGCAGACTTTGTAAGCTTGAATGTAACCGTGTCACAAACATTCTGCAAACCATTATAAAACAAAGTTAATATTACGGGCCGATTAATTTTTAATTTAAACTGGACGTAGCTTATTTTTGCATTCGGATAGACGTACAAATGTCAGGTCTCGCTTGACCCTTTGTCGAAGTGCCACACTTTTTTTTCGAATACATTCTGCTGAATATTAAGTGTTATGCTAATACACAGGCAAGTTTTTGGGGTCGCTGATCGAAAATCTCAAGTTGAAATGTTAAACGTTCGGATCTGAACTGGTCTAAATTGACGACTACAATAAATTGAAGAGACTTAATTGTGGCTGGTGCATAAAATATCGCACGTATGTACGCTCGTGGTCAGAAAGGTTGTCCGACGTTTTACAGTAAGTTTTCGGAATATTCGTATCTATCATTGCACATATCTGTGAGCAAAAGCTATAATCTCTCGCATGATAGACTGCATTTCTAAAATTGATCATCAAACGATGGACATTCCGAAACTATTTTGACCGTTTCCGAAGAAGATTTTGGAACGTAACTCTGGATCTAAATGCACGTCCCTAAACTCATTTAAAAAAAAAACCGTGTCGCGACCATTCTGTCCATCACTGTGTACATGCGTGGCGTCGACAAGAGACACGAGGACTCGGTATCGCGAAGGGGTTAAATTGAGCACGATTAACGTTCAGGCGATGCTCCAGCGGATTGTAGTGAATGAATCACCGGGAATCGTATACACTGGTATTATGAACGACAAGGGGGTACGTTACACGCTCGTTCGCCACCGCAACGAGCGACACAGGCAGAAGCGCGCTTGTAAATTTGACCGCGATATATTCGTGGCAACGGTGGAGCAATCACGCGACAGCGTCGCCCGCCCAAACGTAATGAACGATTTAAGTTGGATCCATTGTCGATCCCGACCGTCGTTTCGCATTAGCGATCCTTGCGCCGAGAGGTATCGCGTTCGGTCAAGTCGCACTTAATTTCTTCGTATCGTAAGGTCCACGTGCTCTGTCTAGTTAGGTATATCTGTCTATATCTTTTCATGACAATACCCAAAAGAGCGGGAAAAAATGAAGGCGTTATTTTAACAGTGGTACCTTTTGCGAAATTGGAGTTCGTACTTTGGAGAATACACAAGAGTGCTCTTTTTGTTTCCAACCTGGTAGAAGAAAAGATGAAACTCTGGAGCTGTACCACTATATTAAAATGACTCCTTCAAACGTTAAAACTATTAAAATAATCCCTCAAAACTGGTAGAAGAAAAGATGAAAATGGAGCTGTGCTATATTAAAATGACTCCTTCGAACGTAAATACATTGCACCGTTCGTTATTGTTAAGCGTCTCGCGCCTAGGCTTTGCCCGGCGAAGTACATATTATATAAGTACATGCGCGGCAAGGCATACACTGAAAAAAAAATTGTCGCTACCGTAGCTAATCATCGTTCGCTAAAAATATTTTGCTGCAACTAAATATTAGCTGTCCATATTTTACAACGGAAATTTAGTTGCCACATGCAGTTTTTAGCATACGGCAGCTACATTTTTTTGCCGTGTATAAGTATATGGTACCAATTCAACACGTTTCTCATGTTCCTCTTGGCCTCGCGGGCGAGAAGCGGGGGCGCGATGATATACTTTTCCGAAAACAATGTTGCACGACACCGTTGCCGGCCGGTTCATGCCGGGTGCATGTGTGTACAGGCGAGTCCCGCATTATATATTTATACTCGTAAGCCGAGCGTTTGTCGGATATTTACGACAGATTGTCCGGTTAAGCGGCTTTTGCAGTTCCAATATTCTCGAAAGGGGGCCGCTGCCCCGACGAGCCTCCGGTTCGCTCGCTCGGAGGCTTGCACGCCGATGCGACGCGACGGGGAGAATGCATTGTTTTATACGACATCGCGCACGGTGCATTACCGCTTGCAAAATAAATCGCGTAGTCGATACCGCGGCGATCCGCCAACTTAGCGATAACAGCCGCCGTTGTAACGACGGGCGATGCAGCGCGACGTAGCTCGTGAAACAAAGGGAAATTCCATGTTTCGCGGAGAGCTGTACTTGTTCAAATATGACGACCATTAGTCGTTACTTGAGGCTGTTTGTACTTGAGCGTAGCATCGATAATGACATCGATACCGGCGTCGCGGATACAGCCGGCTTGTATATTCGACATGTCGACGTAACACGGAGATATATTACCTTGACCTAAAATTATCCAAAGTGGAAGTGGGAGGGGACAAGTTTCTTTTAATTAAGCTCTTAAAATTAATGAAAAAATAGACGGCAGATAAATATTTTAATTACTTGGCGCGCGACTGTATGCAAAGTCATAAATTATTCGTTACAATTGGCTGAACGAGATAGACAAGCTTATCCTGAAGAAACGTGAAATGTTTGTGACAAAGTATATTGTTATTGCGGGACTAATCATCGATAACGAGACGTAGATAAGACAAAGTGGCAATCTTGCCGTTGCCTCGACACGTTTGTTGTAAAAGTGGGCAATCTCGCGATATTACGTGGAGAACAACCGTTTGTATTCTTCGTTATTGCACATTCATCCTTTGTTAAGGGAGAGAAACGATGAATGGCAAGAATACGTCGGCAACAGTATTCTAGCAGCTGTTATTAATCCACTCGTTTGTCACAGGCGCTTATCTCGTACGATCCTCCTCGTCCCGGGGGTGTCCCTTTGCGGATATTTCCTCTTCTTTTCGCTGCTTATAGTCCTGCGCGTTGCAGCCGTCCTGCCAGTTCGCGGCGATTACAGAAACATTGCATTTACATCGCGGAGCAATTCCTTTTCTGTAATATCTTCAGCGAGTTTATGACGCAACGAGCACCGTCTCGTGTACCTCGCGTGTACCTTTTCCGTCCTGACTGTTCAAACAGGCGTTTCGCGCTTATGCGCGTCGATGTTAATAAATAAATATTTTCAACGATCTCACTTTATTAGAGATGAATAATACGAGCTTTGCGCAATGTGTCATCGTATGGAATCGCTCGGAAAGCTCGTGTCACACTTTTTCACGTCCGCCTCTCTGTCACGATCGGTTCACAGGATCACAAAAAATGACTTACTTGATTAAGGCACGGTGAAGAATTGCTCCTCGCGCGATTCCGTCGCTCTTCTCGGTCCAGTAAAAAGGTTAAAGGGGTTAAAGAGAGAGGCCACACGGCCAGGGTGTGTTTTTTGGGGCCGGTGGACATATTTATTTCTCCACCCTTTATCTTCGCACGCGGCGCCGGGGCCACCGATAGCCATAGGACGTTCGGAAGCGGCAGACTAGCCGTAATCGATCGGGTCGAGCCAGTGATTAGCGTGTAATCGAATAAGGCCGAGCGATCGTCGATTAGCGATAACCGATAGCCATCCCGTTAGGTAACCGATAAATTGCAGCACACACTCACGTACCAACACTCACGTCGCTCCGGGCTGCTGTATAACCGGAATCGAAGTCGGGGGGGGGGGAGAGGGTCACCGAGGCTGGGGACCCCCTCGGATTTCACGGCGAAGCCGTAAGTCGTCGTCGGGCGACGTCGGAGCAGCTGCTGCGAGTGCCCCGTTTAATATTCCGCCTAATTCAGCAAATAGCAATGCAATGGGACGTAAGGATCCGCCGACGGATCGCCCGAATTGTTCCGCTCGGCGGTTTCGCATTTACGTTTCGCGAAATGGACGTCGCCCATGGTATCGAGATCGAGGTTCGGGTGCCAACCAGTAAATCGCGCGGCAGTCCACCGCAACGTAATACTATCCGAGTCGAAATTTTGGTACTATTTTGACACTTTTAAGGATAATTTGCACCTACTTGGCTGATCTACACACCTATGTAGACCAGCAATAATTTGATGGTGTTATACTTTTTACTTCTCCCTTGAATCTTTAATTCTAAAAATTTACTTTAGCTCCTACTTAAAAGGACCTACTTTAATGCTAAATTGGCAAAAGTAGAAATTTCCGACACTCAGTTTTAAAGTAGGAGTACATTTTGTACTTGCAGTTCGACCTCTTTTACTTTTTAGGTCCTACTATATAGTAGAATTAAAGGTTCAACATAGGGCCAAAATTTCGACTAGGGTAAGCTGAAACTATTAGGAAAGACTCTGTCAGAAGCCGTGTATAGCTCATCGAATTGTAGCTTTGTTTATTTTCAAAACTTGTTTTTCTCCGGGGAGTCGATTGCATTTCAATTAAAAATGTGCCCCCCCCCCCCTCTCACTCTCTCTCTCTCTCTTTCCGCATTATTCGGTAGGTGTCACGCGAAATTCTATTCGCTACGGTGAAATCTTCCCGGGATACTTTAACCGGCAAAAATCGGTCCGCACTTTAACGCTCGCAGATTAACAGAAAATTTATCACGACGATTTATATACGCGCGGTTTAAAGGGCGAACCCGCGAAAAACAGGGGAAAAACGAACGCGACGGCTCGGGATACACCCTCTTACTCCCGGCGCGCGCTCCGTTATGGTGAAACCCGTAAGAAAACAGGAAACCGACTCGCTCACGCTTCTTCGACGCTTCTCGCAAAAAGGACGGAAAAGTGCTGCCGGGGGAGAATTTCAGTTCCTTCTGTTTGCTTGTCCCTAAGGGACACGTGAGAGGGACGACGGTTAAACGTTTCACGTCGACGGTCCTCGACGCAATATCCAGCATCCATATACCGTGAGACTGCATTATTTTACTTGTTGTCGCGAGTATTATGACTTAAATGCATATTATATTGCCACGTTTAAAATAACATTGCTGCTTATTACGAAATAAGAGTGGGGATCATTTAACGTTGTTTAGAATTGCAGAAGATAAGGAGAGACAACTGAGTTTACTCACAAATAAATTACAAGAGAGAATGAAGGAAATAGAAATTTATTTAAAAGCTGAATTTAATACGAGGTGACTCGGTGTAAATCTTGCTAGCTGTCAGTGATAAAAATGTTAATTATTTAAAAGAATATTAATTAAAACTTAAATTTTTCATTGAGAAAACATTCAATATTTTGGAAATAAGTATTTTAGAAATGCGTTTTGAGGATTGAAACTTTAAGATAATGTGAGATATAAAGAAACGATATCTCTTTAACACGATTACGGATAAAAATGGCCATTAACATTAAAAATATTCTTACAACCCTTAAGATATTCGTGGTAACGAATTACCTGGTTCTTATATCAAGATCTCTCCTCAGGTTTTTTTCCCAGTAAAATTTCCGTTAGAAAGATCGACTTACAACTCTAATGGAAAACTCTTGTAAGAATACCTTTGTCAGAATGTATCTCGTTCCTTTTTATCTACTCTTGCTTCTGTGCGCTCCCTTTCGATACGCGGCTAATAAATACTCGAGCCTGTGCGTGCGCGACGCCGCGGAAGAAATTCACTTGTAAATTCACACCGCGAGACAATGGCGGACCAAGAGGCGACGACAAGACCGCACGTTATAATTCCGCTTCATTGTTCCCCAAGCACAACGTCGGCGCAGCCGATGGAAATTTAGTTCTTTTTTTCCCGCGCCTCCCCCGTTCACTAAACCCTTCTACCTTATCGCTCCCCTTTTAAACTCTTCATCTTCCTAGCTTCCTTCGCTCTGCACAGAGACGGATCCACGTGAAAACAACTACTACAACTAGAGCTGCACACTGTCGATATGTCAATATTTGAAATTTATATATCAAGCGAGATAAAGTAGAGAAAAGCGTACGTTCCGTTTGCTACGGACACGCGAAATTGCGAGGCAGCCCTGAGAAAGCTTGAGGAAAGCCTTTGTTTTAATTCCGTGCAGAGAGGAGGGTGCAATTTCATATTTTTGCAAAGCGCGTCGATATAAATGTAGCTAGTTACAACTTCCCATTGAGAGACTGAAAAAAGTATTACGGACCTGAGTTAAGATTCATTCCCGTCTCGGCTCTCTCCGCCGGTTCGTATCTCTCCTTCTCGTTGCACGTAAATTTCCCCCCTGTCCCACACGCTCTCTCGCCGTAAGCCACTTTTTCCCTCTCTTCGAGTCTCTCTATACGTGTGTCGGCACGATGTACCTACGGCGAAGGCGATGCGATTTGAAATTCAACGATGCCGGACGCGACGCGCGCTGCGCCGCTCGTCCTTCTCGTGTCGGACTATTGTTCTGTTGCCACAGCTGTGGGTACCAAAGCTATCACGTGTCCTCGCGAGATGTACTATCCTTCCGGTTGGATTCCGCGAGACTGCCGTTACCGAAGTACAAATGTTACTGGTGTCGCTCGGACATTTCGTAAACGACGTCGAACAAGCTTTCGAGCAATTAAGCTTTGGGAAGCGCAAGTATGTAGACAATACGAATGAGCAAGTTAAATTTCAATCGTGTGAAAACTGCGACATTGATTTAGTTTACAAATGTTTATTTATTAATTCTCAAATTGCTCCTTTCGACGATACATCCGGAGTGACTCGTTGGGTTTCTGTTGAATTAACATACATAATTAGTTGATTCCATCATGAATTTATTGTCCTTGGAGCGAAATCTGTTTAGTGGAGCATTCATTGTTGGATTGTGTAATCGTTGCGAAAAAAGATTTATGATTGGATCAGGGTGTTGAAAACCTGCTATCTCATATTAGAAACCTACGTCATAATGGAGGACTTTCCTCTATCTCTTGTATTCCCTAGATGTGCTCAACGACGCGGTACAAGATTACTCGGGCTTCTGAGAAAGAGTATTTGTGACTTACTTCTTTCACGAGCAATCGCACCTTAACTGTACTTTTTCAATGTGCATTTTTACACGTGTTTATGCACGATCTATTAAAATGACGTTTACACATCCTCATGGATATCCCCCTGAGATACCAGGATTTTTCACTTTCAATTGTCGGCACCGTGGTTCATTGTTTGCGAGAATCAATTCTGATGCAGGGGAGTCACGTACACGCGGCAAAATGAATTGCAGGAACGTGGCGTATAACACTTTTTTTCACCATTATACAACCAGAGTAGAACTCTTCTCCCGAACTTTGAGCCTTATTGCATTAGCAATGCAACGTCGATCGGGTGCAGCGGCGCAGATGGTCTTTCGTGATACCGTATCGTCCTATCTAACGTCCTTGGCACGAGTTACCGTGCAAACGAGATTAAGGATAACGAGGACGAGAGTAAGAATGGTAGGGAGACGCACGAAGTCGAGGGGATGAAAAGAGTGGCAGGGAGGGAGACGGCTTTCTCGGGGCTGTACATCTTCAGCTACATAGTTACTAAAGTTAATGGAAAGAAGTCGAGGCAGCTTCTCGCACATTAACAATTCGAAAGGCCCTCCTCCTTTTCTCTCTCTCTCTCCCCCTCTTCCTTTCCCTCCTCGTCAAAGTCGCGCGCCGCTCGCCGTAAAATTCCCATTCGAAATGTAGAAAGGCAATCGTGACGGCACACTTTGCCTCGCTCCTCACGGTTTTGCGCCGTTTCGCGTTTCGTTAGCGCCGTAATGGCTGATGAATAATCCCCAGCAAATGAATTAAGAAAAAAGATGTCGCAGAGCGAGCGGGCGCGGCCGCCTTCCCCTCGCCGCCGGCAGGCTCTTTCCCCCCTCCGAGTTATAAATTTCCGGGCTATGCCGGTAGTTAATAGAGACAATGAGAAAATGAGGTAGCCCGCTATCGTTGAAATATCGCGCTCGCCACTCTCGTAAATCTGAGATTCATCTTATTTAAGCGCGAGGCACGTTCAATGTCACCCTCCTAAATAATCTTTTTCGCGCTTGGAATTAATTAGGTTGCTGGTACAAGCCGGCCCTGTGTCACGTTCCAACGTAGGCTCAACATGTAACACGCTCGCGTTTATTACATGTGTACACCCGCGGCTTTTAACCTTCCGGCAAATAGCACATTTTATTCGAATATCGCATGTCTAATATATCTAGACGTGTATGCACAAAGCTCGCATCTTTTTACAATTATTTTCTATTTTTCCACGTATCCTCCCCTTATGCGCTTAACTCACTTGTGCCTTCGAAAGGTCATTATCTCATTACGAAACTCTCGATCTGTCAAATAATGTAGAAAGCATAAAAAATATCTTAAGGCAACGGGGGGAGTTTCTTCCATTGTAGGAAGTTCTATTATAGCTAAAATTCATAGACATAGTATATATAGACTGCGCATTGTGGCTGCAGAAGTGTACACACTTTTAAAAAGAGACAATACACTTGGGACCCTATTCTCTCTCTCTGTCTATCAATGCCTGGAGTGGGACAAAAATTCAATATGGCTACCATAGACATAATATATCTAGACCGAGCGTTTGCCTTTATTTGAGCAGTGGGGGTGGAGGTGCACGTAGAAAAGGAAAAGCTCGGTTTTGTGTTATTTATAGCGCAATTTATAGCTAAATAGCGCAAAACACAGTTTGTCCTTTTCTACGTGAACCTCTAACCCACTGCTCAATGCTCGGTCTAGATATATTATGTCTATGATGGCTACTGTGCTTATCCTTTAACCTCTATTATTCCCCTACTCTTCTGTTACCTCCACTACTTCACTAGACGAAAATGAGGTACGGCCCCACACCAGCTATCTCGTTCTAAAGTTTGTACACGTTTTCACGCGGGTGAGGTAGGGAACGCGCGGTCTATTTTTACTATGTCTATGGTTAAATCACGCAGATCTGTTTATTCTATAAGAAACGAATTTGTTTGATAGAATGAGTTAGAATATGCAATGTTCATAAGACGGTGAAAGTTTTTATTTAACGTATGCCATCGGTGTGTGATGGCCATCTGTGATTCATTCCAGTAACTTTTGAAATGACCCACGTATATAACAATGTTAAAGCGAATATGCAATTTCCTTTTTAAAATATATCGTTATACTCACTCATATTCTATCGGCGTTGCGTGTAATTTCCTCGTCATAATTGGTTACACGCAGTAACTCACATGCAGTTATCGAACACGGCATTGAACGAGTTGATAATTTATCCCGGCGACACACAATCCGCCTCGCGTTACCAAGCGACAAATGTGCAGACAGATTGCATTTAAGAGAATCATGGAAATCCGCAGCTAGAAGGGTGTGACCGAGCCCTTAATCTTTTCCGTGGTCGATTGCGCGGAGGAGTGAGCCAGTGCAATTCCTTCATCCCCCTTCATTAATTATAGAGCTCGTTTGGGGAGTTAATTGCTGCTACGATACGTGTGAAATGTTAATGATTCGGGCGAGGTGACGACGAGACGCCGAGGTTAATACCGAAGCTTCTATGTCGACGCCGTGCAGAAACGCTCAGGTCGCAATCCGACCTCCTAAAAAAAGTTTGACAGTTTCAGTCGAAGACATTAATGTAAAATAGCATTTCTGTAACAACGTAACAACGCGCCAAAGGGCGAATAATGCACATTTTTCTGCTCTGTCTTAAATTTAATAAGTGGCATAGTTTAAAGAATCGTGTATTTAATAATTAATTGTACCCTTTCTAAGTTGATTGGTTATAAAAATAGGCTATAAATTGACAGAAAAAAATTGAATTATTGTTAATTAAGTGGAATAACAAAACTTATATAGCGCGTGACAAGAATAAAAAGATAGTACACGGAGAAAAATGATGTTGCATCAACAAGATCAGTGTAATTGAAATAAAATCGTTGAAACGACATAGATATTAACGAATAAAAAACATCAGATAGTTTTCTTAATAATTTGGATATTCAGTTCAATGCTTAATTACAATTACAATCCATAGCAAACACAATGGAGTGAATTATTTATATTTGCGGAAGCTCGTGACGTCAACGTTTGATTCAAGCAATTTCATTCTTGTTTAATTCAACAGCATTTTTCCCCCGTGTATATAATGACGGCAATTCTATTGAAATTGAAATGCAATTATCTTTTTAAATTATATTATATTATTCATTTATAAATAAAATTGAATGAACGGATTACAACACAGGCGTTTGCTAAAAGGTCAACGAAAAGTACGTCGTATCGAGACCTTTTTGCAAGGACGCCGCCGCAATATTTTCGCAGAAAGTTCCAATCGTTGCAGCAGAAACCGTAAAATATCGGGAGGGAAAAAATCGATGCGATCGATAGTTTTTTCTTTGCGATGAGCTACGTTTCGCGTTACCGATTCGCCGAGAGCGTCGTCAAAAATTGATCCGTCGGAGTAAATGCTGAACGAAGTGAACAAAACGGTGGACGGTTTTTACACCGGATTTTGGTATCAGGCAAATCCCAGATGCGTCAATAATCGACGTGCCCATCGTTCACCGTAGCAATTTTACGAGCCTCGTTATCACTCGCGCGGACCGACGCGACGCGACGCGACGGTATCGCCGAAAAGCCTCCTCTTGCACGCATCCACCATCCACGGACAGCTGTGGTTCCGAGCCGGGGCTAATTCATGGATTCGAGAGAGATTAATTGGCAGAGAATTAAAAGTGCCACGCTGTCAGCGTCGATATTACGACACGGATGGAAGAAAGCACTCTTTTTTTTTTCCCCCTCTATATCCACTGCCCGCGTTTTTAAACACGGAACAGAGCTGACTTTCGTATTCACATTTGCGAAAATGGCGTAACGGTTGATTAATTCTGAAAGTAGTTGCGACGTTGGGAAAACTTTTTCCGCGTTTCATAAAAATACAAAACGTTGCTCTCTGACGAAATTAATTACGTTGCGATGCACGTGTAAAAGCAGATTAAGATGAAATCTCTAATTCTCTCGATTTCTTTTATTTTAATTGAAATAATAAGACGGTCTTTTTTCGAGACCGTCGCGTTACATTTAGCAACGGAATTTTCGAAATCATTACGTGGAATCGGATTTTTTACGTCCAGACAAGAACGTTACATTTTGTATGATATAAAATTAAGATATTAAAATATTTCCACAATGAATTTTTTAACGCGCTTAAAGTCAATCCTCTCCGAGGGTAGCGAAGAATTTTCACCGAATGATTAAGATTCTAGAGACCGCGTTATAATTACCTGATACGTTCGACACATTATCGAGATTCTACCTCGGAATTCCAAGGAAATACTTCCGCGGGCGCGCTATCGCAAATAACAGATAGTACGCAACGCGCGTAAGTGGGCAAGCGGCATGACACTCGGAAGAAACGGAGCAAACGTATTTTCTTACGTAATTCGATCCAAGAGTGATGCATCGGCCAATTCATCATCGCGTTCAGTTGCATACGTCGCGCTGATCGTTGTAACGGGACCATTTTTACCGCCGCGCGCACACACGGCTATCTTCCCTTGCCAATTCTTCTTCGATTTTCTCCTACGATGCCGTCGAGCATCGTATATACGTATGTATCCGGTTGTTTAAACGTGCAATGGATTATACGGACGTGAGACTCGAACTAATGCCGAATGTTCCGCATCGCCGATGATTTTCAGTTGGATAAACCGGCCGAATGCTCGGCGGGAGAAAAGTTGCGAAAACGATCGTCCCGCACGGCGCATACTGTTCATGACCGGCCCGGAGGAAAACTTTGATCGTTCAGGACAAAGCGAATTCCAAAAAGGAAGCGCGCAAGCAGGGACGAAAGAGAGAGAGAGGGTGGGAGGGGGGGAGAGAGGCAAGAGTAGAGGCCGTGTCGCGAGAAAAATAGAGAAACACTTGTACGCAAGAACGAACGTGACCCACCCTCTGGGATGTTCCGAACTTAGGCAATAAGGCGACAGTCAGTTGCAGAAGGTCGTGCGGATAGTTTCGGAAACTTGCTGCGCGCCCCCGGCAGCCGTTTTCCGGCTCCTACATTTCGGTAATAATCCGTTGCTATTTATTAACCCATTCTCTTGATTCGCGCCCGTTCTTTCCGTCCTGCTGGCTTTCCTCTCCTTCGGTCTAGTGAAAACAATCGAGGGAACACTCGCACGTACAATATTATAGGGCTGAGTGTTGTGGACGTTTACGTACGCAAAAGAGGTAACTGGAAATCTGAATCGTTACTCTTATTCCCAAATTTGATAGAAAACTTAGGAAAAATATTCATGTTAAGTTTCAAATATTCACATGCAGCGTATACAAATTGTGTGGCAAACTTGTACACGGAGAGAATTTCATCTTGAAAATCGTGCGATCTTGACACAGCGCGGCATTTCGAAGAATTTTATGAGAGTTTTTTTGAAATTTTACCATACATTTTACTAGTAATTATACTTACTATACATTTTTCAATAGTAAAATGTGTGGCAGAATGTTTATACAGTTCTTCGAAATGCCATGGTGTCCCACGATTGCACGATTTTCAGGGCAAGTTTTAAGAGAAAATTCTCTCCGCGTATACTTGAAAAGCGTGATAACAATTTTAAATTAATTCATTAAAAATTAATTATTACAAATCTTTCTTTTATGCTGCAGCGTGCCATCTGATAAGCGAGTAGCTTCAGAAAAGTGCACATTTGTTTAATAAGTCATTATTAATTTACATGTGAATAGATATTCATGAAGTTACGTGGGTGTAAGCGAGGCAAAATCCTTTTATTCCTTGTCGGGTCAGAGTCCTTTTGTTCGCTCCCTGTTTTTCACCCGCGGCGTAATTTTTATACGGTCATTATCGCCATTAGGCAAGTGCGTGCAGCTCACCTTCCAACGGCGCGAGGGTCTGCGAAACTAAACTCAGCATCTCGCGCGCGATGTCTGACGCGCGGATCGGAACAAAGCAACGCTATCTCGAATAATTACAACCCGCCCTCGCCGTACAAAATTGTTTTCAACCGCCGCCGAAAATCGCTTTCGTCCCTCAGATACCTGTCGCTGCAAATGTTTCACATACACGCAGGCTATTCCACCCGGCTATCTTACGTATCGATAGAAATATAGAAAGCTGCATAGACGCGAGAGAGAAAATATTGAAAAAACGTATCGCACGGCTTTTTTTATCCGAGAATATTTTTACAATCTGTACGCGCGCACATCTGTTTCGTCTGTGCCAACGTTTATTTGAACAATAGCGATATAAGCTTTTACATCGCTATGGGAGTTTATTTCGTCCGTAATTATATTGGGTCATCCCATAAATAACGCGGCATAAAAGGGAGCCTGATTTATTCTTTGGCTCAAGACTCGAAAGATTTTCATCGCCAGGAAATTGAAAACTTAAGATTAAGACGGGAAGAAGTTGCAAGTAATAACGAAAACATATTTTAGATAAAAATGCAAGCTCCAAATGTTTTCAGTCGTACGTGTAAATTCAAACATAGAAGTCTCTTTAAGTTGCTAGTAATAGACAACAATAATCAAGCTTTTTTTAGTCGACATTAACCGGCCAGTGTTTATAATACAGAAAATTTATTGCGAAAAAATATTACCTCAGCCAGGATTCGAACCTGGACCTCCCTACTCTCGATCTAGGCGTCTCACCAATTCGACCGCTGAGGCAGGATTTTTCGCGATAAATTTTCTGTATTAAAAACAGTGACCGGTTAATGTAGACTGAAAAAGCTTGATTACACCAAATGTTTTGTTGCATTAAAAAGATATGTCTCTGAGAAAGCATTTACTTACGACTCAAAGAATATTATTCTTGGGAGTATACTCTGTGCTTTTATAATGACCAACTCTTTAATTCGGATAAGTCCCAGATAATTTTCGAGGGTATCGCGGGTATCACGGATTTGAACGTTAAAAGTATCATTCGTGCCAAAGCAGTGGACATCGCAGTAAATTAAATCGGAGAAGTGTGTTACGCCGGGGAAATAAAAGCATGGTAAACCCGTTATGCAAGTTGCGCCGGTGGCCACGGTCCCTCGCAGATCCGTTTACGACGGGAAAGAATGACAAAAGGAAAGCGGGGCGCGACGGATAAGCGGAGGGAGAGCGCACCTAGTTTGAAATTTCAAATTCATTTACGGTCCCGCTGCCGAGTTTTAATCCGCTTTAATTATGAAAAATCGTCGAGTGCTGCCGACCTATCTACCGACCTACCTTCCATCCCTTCGTCTTCTCCCCCTTCCCAGACATTCCTTTGCGTCACTTTTATCGCCGAAGCGAAGATCGTCAGTCTCCCTTAACTGCCATATTTTCCCCTTTTACCCACGCGACGTCTCGTTACCGTAATTACTTCATGCTCGTTGCAGTGTAAATGTTATATTAGATCGTTATAAAATGCCAATGAAATGTACGCGAAATTATTGTAATTAGACGCATTTACAATCGCAAATTCTGATAAAGCCGCCTTCAAGATGGACGATACGAGGTTAAATTTTCATCTGTAACAATCTAGTACGAGATCTGTGAATGTTGACGAAATATTCTACCCTTGCTATCTCATCCAGACGTTCCATTTCCTTCGCTGTCATGTATCTCTCCTGTTTATCGACATATTCAATTACTGTGATGACGTGCACATTAGATCCCGCGACATCCGGACGTATATACAAACGTACGCATTCTCCTCTTTCCTCGGATATAGCGATAAGAGAATTGGCCGGAATACCTTGTTCTTTTCTCATAGTGCTTTTATACCATTCGGTAAACTTACAAAATCAGGTTATATTTGCGGACTCCGGGCTTTACTTGTTTCAAAGGTGACCATTACGGCCGCGAGTAGTACGGTTCTGATTAAAAGGATTAAAAGGAACCTCTAAGAGTAAACTTGTGCGGCACTACGCAGCCTCGTGTGCCAACGGCATTATTACATTAGGACGTGCATTATCAGGAATGCAATCAAAATTATGGGCGTAATTTTTTAGTCAAAGACAGAAAGAAATGGCTGTAACTCTGAAATACATTAAGCCGACTGTAGACTCGTAGAGAATAACGTTACACAATTATGATACAACGTGTTATGATCTAAAAATTAAAATATAATCTAAACTCGCGAAAAAATTGCGCACTCGACCCTTTTGGCATCGCCTAACTCGAAAATAAATTGAAATCGCTGCGCCGCGTCGTGCTGTTTAACAAGTCAAATTAATTTACAGTAATCCGTAGCAATCAAATTAATTTGTAGCAAATTCTCCTTTCTCTCGGCAAATCTAACGAGCAAAATTTGCCCGCATAAATCTGAGTTATATAAATCTGGTGTCTCGGAAATAGAAAAAAAAAGAAGACGCACACACCCAAGTCGGAATGTAAAATAGAGACGTATCTCTGTACGTGTTTTATACGTTCCCGACAAGACGTGATGCATCGTTTACAGCACCGTCCACTTTGCACGTCTTCTTCGGCCTGTTTAACTTCTTGAGTTCGATGTCCATCGATCTTCTCCTTGACTTCCCCTGCGCAAGTACCTTGCGCCAGTCGAACGTGCGTTCGAAAGGCGTGCTCTTTAATTTGGCCAGAGCCTCGGCTTGCACTTCCAGAAAATTGTATATAATTTCTTCCTCGGGATCGGCAAAGACGTCCTTTTAACAGAAAGAATAATTAGTGAGACAAGCATTTTGATGCGCACAATTTTCACACAGATCTAAGAGAGATCTAAAAGTCCGGAAGAAATATATTATCAATTTTTCTGTTATACATACAGAGGAAACTCCTCTATTACGAGATTGTAGGTTTTCAACGTCCAAATTCATTTATCGCTTTACATCGTGACGTACACTTTTATTCGAGCGCATGCTTTTTGTATTGCCTATGAAGCGCGATACCGCGCTAATTATTTGCAAAGGATTGCCGTAAGATTAATTGATTCCCTTGACGTACTTCTTTCCGTGGAGCGGTTTCCTTCTTAATGAACTCGTCGATCGTTAAGCGTCTGTCGGCCGCAGAGACTGGCAAAGGCGGCAACAAAGTTTCTCTGCGCTCCCGATGCTGCTCCGGGAAGAGGAACACGACGGTTTCCTCAAAGATCCTGTCCTGCAGATTCAAGATCTCGCGTATCTTACGCTTCTTTGTCCTCGCCTCCTGCCGCAACCTGAGAACCGGCGCGCGTTGCCTCTCGAGGACGTCTTTTCTGAGCCCCTTTTTCTCCAGGATCAGTCGTTGCATGCGCTTTACTTCCATTGACATCCATCGTTCCTTGGCTTCTTCGAGGAACTGCCAGGGCTTCCGACGCTGTGAATAGTACGAAATTAACTTATTGTTAGCAGAAAAAGGGAGATCGGTTTCCTCCTCCGCGCAGGCTGCGCCCTGCGCCGACGACTCGGCTGACGGCGCCGGGGGTTCACCAGGCATCGTTATTTACGCGGCTGTAAACGCTTCGGTTCGTTCGGCTGCGGTTATCCGCGCAGTGTGAACCGAGTCGTGCTATGAATAGAATGAAAATCATTGAATTATTTATCGATGCGGAATATTAGAGTGATCCGTACCGCGGCTCTCGTAGGTGTGGCCGCGCGAGCCGCCGCTTCGACCGTGTCGGCTTTAATCTTCTCCTCGGCCTCCAAACGCTTTTTCTCACCCTCCATCTTACCGAGCTCCTTCTTCATTTCGATATCCTCGAGATTTGCTTCGCGCCACGTTTCCTGCCAGGCTTGAAACTCGCTTATCTGATCGTATGCGGAAATGGATAATCGTATAGAGATGGAAGGGGCGAGGCAATTTTTATTACCGTTAGCAGTAAAATTTACGACGAATTACTACAGAAATAACAGAGCAAAGAGAGAAGGATCTTTTTTTACTTTTACGAACGCAACTCCCATTAAGCTCCGGTATAGTTCCGTCTTGTACAAGTATCGAGTTTTAAGAAGCGACCGCGTGTAGAGATTCGCATGCTGTGCGAAACGATGTTCTTGTACGTCAAATATGTGTAGAGGAAAGTCCCCTATTACGAGATCGACTTCTAATATGAGGCAGCAGGTTTTCAACATCGAAATTCAATCACGAATCTTTTTGCGCGACAATTACACGATTTAACAAACAGATTTCACTCTAAGGGCAACAAATTCATGATGGAATCAACAGATGATGCCTATTAATTTAGTTACAACTCCGCTATCTTATATTAGGAACTTATGTCGTAATAGAAGACCTTCCTCTATATTGCCAGTGAATGGAGACTCGGCTAATTAAAACATCTGGTCGCAATGAAACAATTAGATTTGATAACACGATTGTTGTCTCTACTGTTTTTTTTTATTCGATATATAACGCAATTCCTTTCCGTCTAATAAAGACGCATTTGCCTTTCGGAACATAAATTTCGAGTTACTCCGTTCAGACGTTTAATCGATATCGCTCTCGATATATCGCTGTCGCGTCCCTTTTTATCTCACCCTTTGAACCTGTCGGTCGATGAACTTTTTCATCCACTCGACGTCGCCCACGTCGTACGTCAGTAAGACACGCGGCGCCGTGAACGTCCTTAAGGAGCCGTTGAAGTCGCAAAATCCGATACACTGCGGCTCCAGCGGCAGCTCGTGCGTGTAGACGCCCGTAATTATCCGCCCGGACAGACTCTGCACGAAGCTCGGCTCGTGGCTCTTCACTATGAGGTCCCAAATTTCTACGGTGCCGTCCATTCGTCCCAGAATCAGAACGGTCGGACGTATAATCCCCCACGAGCACGCCGAGTATCTGCGTTTGATAGAAGAACACAGTGGTACGAGTAGATCGGCGCTGACTAGACGTTGTTACAAATAAAAATAATATATTGCGGTTTTGACAATATCGCGCAATACTTGAGTGCCGATTTTCCAGATAATTTTTAACGGGGAAGTTACGTGCTCCATCTCTCTCTCTCTCTCTCCTCGAAATGAATAAAAATATACAGAGTTAATGAGACAGAATAGACCGTTTGTCGAGTGCCTGAATCGCGGGAGTGTCGGCCCGACAACGCTCGATAATGACTGCTGCGGCGGCCGGACCGCGTACGGCCATACATTGGAAATAGCTTTCATTAACGGAGTAGTAACAGCACGCGGGTGCTGTAAATGTAAGTTATGATCGTATTGTCATGCAGATCATACCGAAAGTTCGGCTCGCGCGCCGTCGAAAACTATGCGCGGCGCGTGAAACGCGAGCGAGCGAGCGGCCATCCGGGTGCTTGTGCCGGGCAATGCGGAAACGCTATCGTCGCAATTACACGCCGTACACCGCGGCAATTTATCGCGCGCGGGCTCAGCTCGTTATTTTTATTCCGAATGAAACGCGAGCGCGCGGCGTGTTGCCGCGTTTATGTATATTCATGACCATGTTTCGTTAACTCCCGCGATATTGACGTTTCTCCTCGAGGAGTAATTCTCGCCCGCGCCGCAATTCCCGCGATCCCGGCTCGTCCGCGCGGTTATTTTAGCGCGAACAGCCCCCCGTCTCTTCCGTCTCCTACCACTTTTTATCTCCCATCTCTACGCACGGCGAGAATCACTTAGCGCCCGGCGTTTATTTTGACGCGGAAGCGGAAGTTCAGTTTGCTCTAGCTCGTCCAGGCGCGAGCTTTTTTATTCCACCCACCCGACGTTGGACTTGTTCCAAACGAGCGGCTCGCCGAAATCATCCCTCCACACGGCGAAGATTTTACCGCCCACCGTGAGCACCACCTGATGGTAGTAATTGGATCTGACCGAGTGCGTGACCGGTCCATCGTGCATCCTCTTCATCCAGATCCATCGCGCCGTTTCGCGATTTACGCTCGCGTCGGTGGCGAATTCGTAGCCGGTCCACGTTATGCAACCAAAATCACCTGTTGCCGTCGTTTACGCTTTAATCCACTTTGCGCCGTTGATATTAAATTAGATCAATCTTATTCGGGGCGGGGATTTAAGTATAATTAATTGTGTTTAATCACACCTGAATTGCATTAACATTAATCAACTCGGGTGTAATCGCATCGTGTCTCAACCCGTAGACGTCAACGGCCGGAAATTGAGTCGCGGGAAAATGTTACGCAAGTCGCTTTACCTTCGGCGGTGCCGATGAGCATCTTCGGCTCCATGGCGCAGCCCGTCTTCTCGATTATAGGTTTGTAGTACTTTCTAATTGTGAGGTCGTCCCTCACCACCGGGAACGGCTCGACTTGTTCCTTGCGAAACTTTGGATTGTACATGCTGAGAGTCGTTATCACGACCTGCCGGCTCTCGTCCGGATATTGAATCACGAGGATATAGTCGGGCTTGAGGACGCGATCGAGGATCTTGAAGGGCGACGCGGGCTGCGCCTTGGATTTCGGAATATCTGGGTGAATCTTCCTCTTCCGTCTGCGAACTTGTCGAATGTTCTTCTCCGCGAGCCGCGACCTTTTGGACCAGCGTTAAAAATTAAAAAATATGTCTTGACCTTATCTCATTAATAAAAATGATATTGAGATGAGGGTAAACTAAGTAGACGATTATAGGCGCTTATTTTGCACGATGCGAATCTTCAGTGGCTTAAATATCTTGTGTCAGGGAAAAGTGAAATTTTGACGTGGTCTATGGTTACTAAAAAAATAAACCCCAAATGAATCCTTTAGAAAATTTTTACTGATCTTTTACGCGGACATTTATCTCTATCGGGTCAATTTTGACGGAAACACGCACCTCTTTCCCAACGAGGCATATAGAGTAGGGATCTAATCTCGTAAATATCGTGCCAATTTCGTATCAAGCGAGGAAACAATTCACTAGTATTGGAGCGTCTACACAGCCATTGTGGCTCGGCCGAAATGAAGAGCTATTCCCCCTTGCGCCCCACTGGGCGCGCACAGAGATCGACGAGGCCAAGGAGCTAGGGAGTTAGCAGGTCCGGAGAGGACTACTCTGGACGGCAAGGGACGCGGGAAGGGTTGGGAGCGAGGACTGAATACCGATCAACGATTATAGAGGGATGGTCTATCCATTTTCGGACCATATAAACGCCAACTTCGGAGAATCGAGGAGCGTCGGAGAGTCAAGTCGCAGGACCATTACGGTTCCGCAGACCGGGAGAGTTTCTCGAGAAGGATGAGGCCAAGAGATGGGGAGGAAGCGGAAGGGCGGTTCGTCGTCCCGCGTCCGGAGAGGAGGAGCACTCGAAAGGCAGGAGACGGAGCTCGCTCTTTAACGTTTCGCTTGCGACAAGTTTCGCGCCCGTCGAACATTCGAAGTCGCTAACTTCCAGTCTCGAGAGATACGACGGCTCCGGACCTTTCTCGTGGTTACCAATTGCTGGTTCAGATCGACCAGGCGGCCGCGTCATGCGCCGGCCGTTCGAGTTGTTCTTGCATTTTTAAGAAAAACGTCGTGGCGTTTTCGCTGGACGACGATGCCGGGCGTCGCGAAAGTGAAAGATAAAGAAAACGATTCTCCTCGACTACGACTCGGGAATATCTCTTGAATATTCTATTTCTTACGCTTGCGGAGTCGAGCGGCGCCGTAGTTTCGTACGAAAATTCGCCCGACGAATCGACATTGATTCGATGCGACTCCTCGACGGTCACGTTCAGTTCCTTAACGTTTAATCCTTAACCGATGGAACTATTCGAGTAACGCGACTGGAATATCAATATCCTTCTCTTAATTCTCACAGTTGATATACCGCCAATCCGCGATGTTGAAGCTAAATAAAGTTGGATTAAATATTTTACTCAGTAACGAAAGATAATACATACAAGTTTTTATAGAGAAACTTTTCTTCTTTAAAGATTCAAAATCTTTCCTGTAAATTCCTCTAAATTCATTGCAAGCGTATTGGTCAAGCGTTTACATAAAATGCGTTTTACATAATATTTTCCCAATTGTTTGTGCATTGAAAAAAAAGTTCTCTTTTCATCTCTTCACTTCATTGCTCTCGAATACAAAAGGCAGTATTCTCATTAGCAAATTGAGTCTTGTCTAAAATAAAAAGCGTTGCACCGAAGAGCCAGCAGCGTCTGTTAAAAGTGCTCGAGTCAACTGGCAAGGACAATGCTTACTTAAGATCCCAAAAGGCGATCGTGCCGTCCTCGCTGGCGGTTACGAACTGACAGCTTAGGTCGTCCAGGGGCGCGTCTTCCGACAAGGACGAGATCCGGCCGTTTTTGTCGACCTTGTGATGCGAGGGCACCCAGACTATCTGGGTGATGCCCGCCTTCTGGCTGTACTTGAGGGCGGACATCGCCGTCGGGCTGATCAACGACGTCGCCGTCGTCTCGCGCATCCATGTCATCAAGCTCCTCATCGCGATGCTGTACTTCACTTGGGCACCCGTCTGCGCTACCACCGTCTCCACCTGCTCGATTTTGCCGGGAATGTGCCAGATGGCGATCTACGGGCAGGATATGGATGGATTTTATCGTCCACCGCCTGTCCACCCGCCCTGTCTCGTTTCACCGTAGCCCGAGACTTTTGCATTCCACGGCCGCAGATTGTCACGGGATGTTTTCCCATACATTTTCGCGCGGACGCTTCTTCTCGTCCAAAACTTGCTAATTTCATCTCGCAAATGGCGTCGGTTAACAAGATGCGCGCAGTTTTCAGTTTAAACGGTACAGCGTTGATAAAAATAGAAACGTGAAACAATATTCGTTAATGAACTTAATAAAAATCAACACCTTTTTATAATACGAGAAGTTAAATTTTATTTTCTCTAACAATAAAAGTAAGCCTGGGACTGGGTGAACTTTGCCTTTTATTTTCGCGTTCTTCGCGTCGCAAGTTATTAAAGAAGAATATCTCGATTTCGTTGCGATTTAATTTTTTATTATAAATTTTAATATCGTCACCAATAAAACGCCGTATTTTCGTGCGTCGCAGAGAAGCACCACATTAAACAGGTTACGTAACCGAAACCGTTTGTCTACACTTTTTATCATTTTCATCAACATTTTAGCATTTTTATTAACATTTTATAGTTGCAGCGCGTAGCTTAGTTCATATTTATAGGACGTTACGATTTTAGTGCGAGTTTTAGTTTCATTGTTTTACATTTTTAACACGAATCTTTGCGGATTACAGTTGGGACGAATATTGGCAGCATGAACAATTCAATAATGTTGCATATTTAGAAAATTTTTCTTCCAATCTGCACGATCGCAGATGCATTAATTATTCTGATCCGCGCGAAGACTACACGTTCAAGTTCTTCTTTTATGCATTTAGACATGTCTAAAAGTGACTTTACACGTTTCGAAATGCGCATAAATAATCTGCTTAAAAACATATGAAAAGTTGAGAAATTTTTTTCACTGTCTCTCTTGACTCTCGCAACCGGGAATAGCGCCGTTTCCCGACACTCATGCTCGGCGTCTCGCGACGTTTTCTAATACGCGCGTTTTCACTATATTCCATTGCCCGATCGGAACGAGTGTCCCGGGTGTCATCTGATATCTAAAACATTGTGGAACATCGAGAGGAGCGGCGGGAGGATCGATGGAGGATCGCGATGGATTAATGGAGACAGGTGATCCCGGCTTGCGTACGATATTCACGTTACGTTCGTTGTTCGCGTTTGCCATGATTGCCGGCGCGCGGCACTTTTCGAATTTTCACGTCCGAAACTCTGCGCGCGGTGACAAGTCGGGCGGTGCCCGGGTAGATCCACGCACCATCGCGATGTGTTTTTCGATATACGTGATTGATATCGATCGTGTTCCATCGGATTGAACGTCCGTCGGAAGAATTTGTTTACGAATACGCGCGTGTCGCGTTATTCATTCGCGGGTATGACGTGTCAAGCGAACGCGAATGCACTGTGGGGTGGACCGGGGGGTCCGGCAGTAACGGGTTAATCGGCATTGCTGGATTGCCGTTCGTTTGCGAAATGAGGAAAATATTCATACGCGCTTTTTGCCGAAACTATACCTCTCAGGTTCTTTTCCCTTCTTAATTCTACAACAAGGAAATATCTGCTGACGCGGGGAAAGGTTTATTTTAATCACCTGGCCATTTGTACAGCCGCCTACGATAATGCTGCTATCGAGAGGGCAGACGGAAACGGATGTCACTTCTCTCGGGCATTCGAGGATGAGTTTAGGTGACAAACAGTCAGTGAAGGACCATATCAGTACCCGATTGTTGCCCTCGCAGGCTAAAGATACCTACAAAAGTATACGCTCTTGAATAAATTAAGTCACGTTATAATAATTGTATCACGCGTGTTGACGCCAATACAAAAGAACAACTTGTCCCTTGAAGAAAATTTCATCAATCATGAAATTCTTAGATCAATCTTACAAACAAATGACTATAAGCTTTCTAAGTATTCCGCGGAGCAATTGGTCAAACCTCGTCGTAAGTTTTGGGGCCTATTAGGTGCTCGCTCTTCGCATGTTGCGTGTAAGTGGCTACCGCCGTCCCGGTCCAGAATGGATGCCAGCTGAGATCGTTGATAACTTTGTCCGCAATGATCTTCCCGTCATAATAGCTCTGGTGCTCCTTGTAACCTATGGGCACCGGTGCCTGCGTGTCCTTTTCATTGCGCACCAGATTTGCATAATCATTTGTATATATATCCCACGTAGAGTTCATTAAAACCTAAGAAAAAACACTAGATAAAATAGTAGATAAATTGGAGAAGTAACTGCTATCTATTATTAAGCTCGTGCTTGAAAGAGCTAAGTATTTTAACAACTGATCTCGTAATTGAATGATGATAAAAGATATATCCCAATTGCGCTTGTGCTTTTATTATATTTGTTACACTTTAGTTACATATTATTTAAAGTTGTGTGTAAATTCAATGAATTTGTGACCCTTACCTGGTCGCACATCTCGTCGGTGTAACGTTCCAAGAAATCCTTCAAGGACTCTATCTTTTCCTCGGTGTAAGTAGACAAATCGACTGTCTCGTATTCGTACAGATATTGGTACCAGGAATTGACAGGTATCGATGGCGCCGTTTGCGCCTCGTTGTGTCGAACGATCGGCGTCACTTGCGTATACCTGCTTACCAATTTACGCCGTACATTCTCAAATATTTGCCGGTTATCCGGTAGCAGCTCGACATATCCGTCCCTCTGATCGGCCGCCTTCCTGTCCGTTAGATTTACCGGAACGTTCAGCAAATCGGCGGTAGATGTAACCTGATAGTAATTAAATGCGAAAGATACGATCACCCGGCGCATCATCAACAATGTAGGCTGCAAAATATAGCTCGCACGTCCCCCACAAATACGACTGGACAATCGCGAGTATTGCGAGATTTATAAACTGCTTCTTGCCCGATCGGAATCAGGATAAAGTGATTAATAAATAATTTACCATGATTTGTGAATGCCGCTGTGATGTTATTGTCGATTCGCCGGGGCTAGGGATTTATAGAGGCGGGATTATAGTAGAAATTTACGGTAATCGCTTTAATGCCGCGGCTTCGAATTAACGAATGCAAACTATCAATATCGTGCGTTGGAATTGCGCGGCACTGTCGAAATGTAATAAAAATTTTCAAAAATTCACGGACTATGTTGCTCGATGTTGAATATGTACGCAATCGAATAGATATGCAAGTCGCGACCGAAAAGTTTCGAGGATGGCGGAGTGAAAAGTCGCCCGACGTCGTTCGACGAAAGCTACGAGGGACACTCGAGTCAGGGTCTAGCGAATGCGATATGTGACATGTCTTACCCATATAATTTTTATCAACAACCGAAGAATTCAGTGCAATATTTCGTGTCCAATTTATTAATTTTCTTTAAAAAGACTAGTGTTTCAGCTCAATTCCAACACCTTTGAAATTAATTCTGTCTCTCTTTCTCTCCCTCTCAGAAGTTCGTAAGATATTAAATCAGCTATTATTGCATTGAATTCGTCAATTATTTATTAGAATATTAGTTTTTGCAGATTAATATTTTATATAAATTTAAATAAATTGGAAACGCGGTAGATTGAGAGAACAGACTATGATTTTTTAATGTTACAACGAACCGCAACTGTATAACTTTTAATATCCAACACCAGAACTATGACTCTTTAACGAATTGGACTATGATTCTTTAATGTTTTGCAAACCTCAATCTCGAATAGCGGCCTTGTGTTCTTGATAACGTTAGCATCGACCTCGGCACCGCCTCCCAAGTCGTGCCATTGTCCAGGAGATTTATAGATCGCGTATCTTACGCGATTCTCGTGATCCTCCCTTTGCTCCTGTATATGCTTGACGATAGCGTCTCTACCCTCCTCGGTGAGGACAATGTAGAATTGACCCTCTTCAGACAGGGACGGCGCGTAGCCGATGAAAACCTTTTCGTCGGGAAACGCGTGAACCTCGTCCTTTACCGGCAGGAAGTCGCTGCTCTCAGAGTGTAAATCTATATTATCCTCTATAATATCCTTCTTGACATGCACCCATGGAAATTCCGCGGTGACGTCTTCGCCAATGATGCAGCCGACGATCTTCTGCGTCAGCGCCGACAGATCGAGTCTCGCAATTCCCGGTATTCCCTAAGATTAACGTATAAATTTGATATTAATATACGATCTTCTCTTCTCTTCTAAACGGATGTCTCCTTTTTTGGGGGGGGGGGGAATATTGTGAAAATATAAAAATTACTTAATAAATGTTGGATATATTTGATCTGATGTATTCGACACGTTTAAAACTCTAATGGTTAGTTTGATTCAGACTATTTCTTATTCAGATGTAATTCCGATTGAATTCCTTTAAAGTCTTACGTTTGATAGAACAATTCAATAGCTCGAAGTTTTGAAAATAGAATAAACCGCTGGCATGTTGAAATATTCACCATCGAGGCGGAATATCGAATTTTCTTCGATGGCTCTGTGGTTATCTGCGTCGTGTTAAATTTCCAAATGTCGCCCACTGACGGCCGAGAAGAGGCGTAAGAGTTGAGATCATAGATAGTTCTCCGTCTTCGCATTGACGGATCATCCATTTCTATACGGATTTTATTTTTCGCCTCTTTCTCCCAATCTTGTATATCTGACAGAATAATGAAACGGATAAAGTGGCTTACGAGTAATTTTTCAAAAATAAAAAAAAAATCACGAACAAGAACGTAATCCCAGTTTTTAGGTTAATACATCAGGGTTTTATTTATTAAATGGACGAGTTGTTGTGGTGAAACATTAAGAGCTTTCTGATTAATAAACTTTCAAATGGCAAATTGATTAAAATAATAAAGATATTCAGCTAGTTTGTTTTAACAGGAAATACATCAGTCGACATTTATCAGACTCGCATGATCCACATTTAAATAAACCAAAATCAATAATCTCTTTCATTATTTCTGCCAACTCGCTTTAAATCGCGTCATTCATATTTGAACATATTTACGGTCGGCTAAGTTTACGTTTCATTGTTAACACAGTGCGTACTTCCATCCGACACGCGTATTTCATACGCATCATCGATCTTCGTTCGGTACATAATTTTAACCCATTCGTTACAAAGTTTCAATATTGCTACATTCGACGTTATCGATGTTGTTCCTTCAAATGAAGCACATTGTGTGTTTTAACAGAGCGAGTTCCGATTAAAGAATATTTGTATTCGAGTTAACAAAATAAAGCCTTTTTATTACACGCAAATTCAAAAGAATACGCTGCACAATGCCTCAAAGCGTTTCGTATTTAGCCTTGTCGTTTCAGCTGTAGTTTTCCTCGTCGAAAAGTACCGACGTGATAAACGAATACGTCAAGAAAATCATCCGGCACGGATCTAAGAAACGCGTCGATAAGATCAAATGTATATCGTGAAATATTCATCAGTCATCGTTATGTCAAATTTTCTCCCGGGGACTATAACCTACGCGATTTTTTTCCCTCTTTCCATTCCCTTTCTTCGTCAGATTTTTCTTCCGCCGAGTCGAGAGATTGTTCCACTTCGAAAAAGTCATCGTATTCCCGCACGGTATCGACCTCCTGCAACTTTTCATTCCGCGTCGTTCCTTCCGCATCTGCCTCGCGTATTTCTTTCTCCATGATGTAAACTGCCCGCTCGGTTATTTTACGTTTCCAGGGACTCCGTTGACGCGTTGAGCGACAGGTAAAGGTACAACGTGCGTTCGTAGATAGGTACGTAGGTACGTAATGCGCGTATCACGACGTGCGGTGAATGTAATCCGAGTGGCGATGCGAGATGAAAGACAGAAGAAATCTTCACGTCCGATCGGCGAAACGAGCGAATCAAGGTTCGATCCACGTCGGTGTGACAATTTTTTAATTCGGACCGTCGAGGCTTAACGAAATTTTAAGTCGGACACATTTGCGGTCCGATTGAACATTGAAAATCTCGGATTTTATCGTTTAGGGTAGTCGCGCCCCGTCCATCGCGTAGCGCCAAGTGGACGGATGTTTCGGAATACCAATTTTCCCTGGAAAATTTTACGTGCGAGCGCAAACGAGGGTGATTTAATTGTTTTTATATCAGGCGAATGAAACGGGTCGCCCGTGCACTTAACCCATTTCGCAAACTCGATATATGTACCACACATGTATTGTCAACGTTAACAGAACGTTTTGTAACCCAATGAGCAATTTAATTGCTCAGCGACCAATTCGACGTTTAAATGCGATACATCGCCAATTGATATTACGAATTAAATAATAGATTTATCGTAACAACTAACGATATTAGGAAAAGAAATAAGTAATTATAACATAGTTCGCATTGCATTACATGTACGTAAACGGAAAGGAAATAACGACGGTAAGAATTTGTCCCTAATTTGTCGCTCTCGAAAAATAGAGGAAAGTCCTCTATTATAAGATAGGCTCCTAATATGAGATAGCGAAGTTTCTGCTAAATTAATAGGCATAATCTGTTGGCTCTATCGTGAATGGTGTGAAATCTGTTTAGTGGAAAAGTGAGAATATGACACTGCTAAGTGGCGCGCATGTGTCGTTCTAGTTTTTCAAATGCGATATACATTTTGAAACTATAAACTATAAACAATTGTAAAGAAATAAAACTTACTTTATATTTGAATAAAAGATAATGCAATCGCAGCGTTGAAACTGGCTCGTATAGTATTCTTCGTAATTAAAAGGTTTCCATTGGCCCCGGCTGTTGAAATGCAATTACGCCTGGCACAAAATATAATTCGCTTGCAACGGCAAACTTTTATTTGACAAAAATAATAAATTATTGCAATAATATTAAATGCCATCTGATACCGATAATGCAATCTACAACAAATTTGACGATATCTTTATAAACAAAAATAATATAATTAGCATTCATTTGTAATTCACGTAATTGTTTTTACCGGGAAAGCTTTGTTCCTCGTTTTACGACAATGGCGGTCGCGTATTTAAATATTGTTAATGCGCCTAGCAAATAGTGGTCTCGTATTTATATATTGTTCATGCGCCCAGCAAAATATATGCAAGGAGAGATGCGAAATTAGGTGTGTGTGTGTGTGTGTGTGTGTGTGTGTGTGTGTGTGTCGTGTGTACAGTAAAGCGACTTTAAATCCTCTTATTTTTAACCAAATGTATAATTTACAGTTTGCGATACGGCAGCGAGATAACGTCTTTGTACCCTCATACTTTGCACACATCTTAACTCCCTGCTACATTATGATGTTATGATTGCGCGAGGGAGGGTCGTTCTCTACGTTAAATACGAGGCAAATATTTATCCAAGATTATGGCGACGTAGATGATAACTTCATTCTGCACGCAATGCAGAATATTCTTTATACATATACATGTATACAGCACATGTATATTTATTACGTGTGTATACGCATATGTATGTTATATGTATAACAACATATACATATTTCGAATAGATAGCACGCGTTTGCGCTCTAATTGTCAGCGGAATTTATGACTTTCGTGAATGCGCGCGGAGCCGGTTCCAAACAATGCGTTCACTTGTCAAATATTCGACAAATTCAAATGCGCCGCATTTGCGTGTAATGGATTTAACTTTGTATTGTCACGCACAATTAGAACATTGTCACGCCGACACGCGTGATCGTATTCGCATGATGTGACGCTTGTCTCAACTTAGCGAATATTTATTGAGTTGGGAACGAAGGAAAAAATAAAAGCGAGAAGCAAAAATGAAGGAGTGTGTAAATCATTCAAGTGGTTTACAGCCCAAATAAATGATAAGTGTGTACTAATAGCGCACTGTAGCAAACAAGGTCTGTGGCTCCAACTTGCGTTTGAAATTATTTCATGTGCGCTCGGATACTCGGTTGCATTTCTCGGTTGCATGTTCACAGGTTGAGAAATGTAGTTTTTTTTTTTCGCTAAAAATGTAACTAGTTACAGTTACAAGTTACCAATTCTGAAAAGTAACGCGTTACAATTACTCAGAAAGTAACGAATCGTTACTTTGCAGTTACTTTCTTGCAATGAAAATACAAATATCGTCGCCGACTCCTGTCGAAAGAAGAGGCAAAATTCGGTAGTTTCTGGTAGTTTTGCTTCTATAATATTGAATAATTTAAGATATAAGAAATAAAATTGCAGCCAGTTCTAGTCAAATAACATTACTTGTTTGTAATTTATCACTGGCGAAGAAAATATTAATCAACCGTGTATATAAGAATTGCTTTCACGTCATTTCGTCGCGTGAATGATCCTGCGTACGGCGTCACCTATTGTTTCGCCGAGCGCCGTAGACCGAGCACCGGTTCCAAGAAATGACGTAGCGCCGTAAACACCTCGGCCGAAATTAGTCTATTATACCGAATCATTTGGTGCGAGTCAGTCGAGCGAGGCAGGTATTCCGCGTGCCTTCGCGTCGCTCATTGTAACGCGATTATTTTCTACGAGAATCTCGATCATCTACGCACGCGATCGTCTCGTTATTATACGAATTTCGAATTAGAAAACAAGAATAATTAAAATTTTTCTAAAAGTTTATTCTCGTGAAGATCTTTTGCGGAAAATCTTTCGCGCATTAATTATTTAAACACTTAACCAAATACAGTTTGATACGTATAACAATTACTTATATTTTGCAATCTTAGTTTTTACATTGAACACTGTTTTAATAAATTCTATTTTTGTATGTTACAGAAACAACATATCTAACTCCGTTGCTGCGCGTCAGGTGGTGAGTCAGAAACTTTTTGATTATTGAAGCAACGAATCTACATTTCGTAGATTGTAGTTCGTAGATTGTAGATTAGTATATCTCGTAAATTCGTTGCTTAAAAATGGATAGATTTCACAATATAATTTCAGATTAATTTAAATATATTTCATCTATCGAGAGAGAGTGATTGTGATTTTGTGGAGGGTTGGATGCTCCGTTGCAGCACATGACATTTTCATGTAAAATATGACGAATATCTTTGACGTACTTGTCGAGCTAATCTCTTGTAGTCTATCCATTTTTTATTAACAAATTTATATATATGAATTTTTGAAGAGATGGATCGCCAGTAAATAAAGAACAAATAATAAGAATGACGTCGACAATTAACTGGCACAATACATTTCGTTTAGTACAAATACAACGTTTCGACCAGTAATACTGGTCCTTATCAAGTATCAAAAGTCAACCCATTAAGTGTGACAGCAAAAAATCTAAAAAATGATTAAAATGAAAATAGAGATAAATAAGTCAAATGTTACAATACAAACGCATCTTAAAAACTTACGGGTGACATATTACAAATTGGTAGTATAAAAAAAATACATGAAGGAACGAATCACTCTGCACAGTAACACATATGGAGTAGATAAAAATTTCGAAAGACGTCCATTATTGTGAAAAGTCGGTAGAAGACATGTGCGGAGTGATTCGTTCCTTCATGTATTTTTTTTATACTACCAATTTTTAATATGTCACCCGTAAGTTTTTAAGATGCTTTTGTATTGTAACATTTGACTTATTTATCTCTATTTTCATTTTAATCATTTTTTAGATTTTTTGCTGTCACACTTAGGGTTGACTTTTGATACTTGACAAGGTCCAGTATTACTGGTCGAAACGTTGTATTTTTACTAAACGAAATATATTGTGCCAGTTAATTGTCGACGTCATCCTTATTATTTGTTATATATATGACGTGAGATTCTAATATTTTGTCAAAAACGTTGAAACTTTATATTATTTTCATACATTATTTGAAATTATTGACTAACTAAAATATTCAGTTGTCAGTCTGTCTAACGTACGGATAGTTTCTTTTCTCTGGGTCTCACGTCATTTATTCTGTATGTGTATCTCGCGATGTACTTTGATGATGCGTCTCGCATGAATGCATGCATAGTTACACGCATCTTCGTATTTTCGCGGTCGGTCTTCGCGATCAATTTTTCAAAAATTGTTATTAATTGCTTAATTTTATCGATATTATAAATTTTATTTTATCGCGGAATGTAATTAAATTAATATAACGCGAAGTAAATTGTTTTTTCTATATACATGTATACTTTCATTTCAAATTTAAAGATTGAGTCACGAAGAGACAGTCATTATCTGTTCTCGAATAAATAACGGTAGTAAAAATACATTTGATTAGTTTTATATAGCACAATTTTTTAATTAATTTTCTCTTTTAATTAACTTCTCGTTGTCGTGCATTTCGATACGATCGACGCTCGCATATAGTTCGAACCGTACGAAATATCTGTCGGTGACGATAACAAACCGACTATGGGAGGAGTTTTTTTCCTTCCTGATCTCTGGTCAAAATGACCAGACTGTATGGCCAGGAGCAACGAAAGGTATGTCCAATCTGGCCCAACGACGCAGTAAGTGGTCAGTATTGTCCACTTTGATGAAGTGAGTAAGGTGCTCTACGCTATAAGTTGATTTCTTTTTATTTGCCAAAATTTGGGTGGGTTATCTTCTTATCTTCTTTACATATTTTTGCATATGTGCAAGATTAAAAAGACCCCTATTAAATCCTTATTAAATCGCGTCGCGGTTTTAATGAAAGACTTAAGAGTTTATTAACAAAAAGTTGAAACGCGGCTAGGTAGGAAAATCGATAGGACTGTACAGCGGAATACGGGCAGGTAGATAGAGATTCGGGTAGGCAGGAACAGGGGGACATAACTCGATAATTAAAAGATAGATAAAATTATAACTGCAGTGTATATATGTACGAGTTACTTGCCAACCCTGCATATACATTACATCATTCTACTTTCGGCTTTCAAGTATTCATAACGTGCAGCCATTAGAAGTAATAAGTGTCGTTTTTACGACTTACCTTTGCGTTTTCGATTCCTTTTGGCGCGCGTACGCCGTGCCGGGCACTTTCTTGAAAAATGTATCTTGTACCTGGCGCATGTCGGCGAATCGTAAAAGAAGAAAAGAAGTGCCAGTCACGCCTTTTTAAGAACGTTCTGTTAACGGCAGACGGAGTTCCGGCGCGGAACGATATTGCGTAGCTCGCGGCTTACAATTTCGCGACTTTTTATATTTGGGAGTTTTTTATATTGCCCTTACTTATGCGCCGTAAAATGCATGTATTATACCGTTAGACGGATCAGTTTCGCGAAAATGAAAATTTCGCTTGCTGGCTCTGTTATCCCGTCAAAGTGGCGCAGGTGTATCCACATCGAGGCGTCTATGATAGAAAAAAATTAATTAAATTATTACTATTTCCGCGGGCGTACACGATGACCGCGTGTTTTGTATGCGCTTCGACGATCGTTATTTTCAGCGTTTGGATGGCGGACGGTTAGCCGGTAATCGGCGATTCGCACGCCCGTTGGAAAAATAGATTCCGGCGTTTAGACAATTTGGCTTCGCGGCCGGGCCGTACGGCGATTAATCAATTGCAAATATATACCACACATAGATTGGAAATACACGCTGCCTATTTCCTGTTTAATCGAATCAAATTGAGATGGTATTTTCCCTGTGTCCGGTCTCCCCATTTATCGGGCCGAAATGTCGAGTGGTGCTTTCCTCTACCCCCAATGTAGAACGTAAACGATCCGAAAATGCGCTCACTGACGATTGATCGATCAAAGGGAAAACCGCAGAAAGTCCTCGCCATTTTCGAGAGCAAGAAATACGGAAAAATAGCGCGGCCATAATGAAACCTTCAAGACTCATTGTCCTCCCGATACGCGTCCAACGCACATATTGATATTTTTGCAAAATCTGACCTTGGTACTTTTTCTCTCGTTAAAGTTTACAGGTGGAGGAAAGTCCTCTATTATGAGATGGGATTCTAATGTGAGATAGTAGGCTTTCAAATTTAAGTACAAATCTTTTTTCGCAACGATCACACGGTCTAACAATCAATTTTCCACTAAACAGATTTCACTCCCAGGGCAATAAATCCACGATGGAACCAACAGATGACGCCTATTAATTTAGCAGAAACTCCGCTATCTCATAATACGGGACTTTCCTATATACCCTTGCCACTTTTAAATTATATCACAGGTATTTCCTGTTCTATGTCTAAATATTTCCCGTCCACGCACACACGTACAAAGCTCCCCTGCTTTTATTTTTATCACACCAGCGCTTAGCGCTATATCACTATCACTTAGCCGCAAGAAGCTGAAGATAATTTATTTATAATGAAACGGTACAAGGCAAGAGAAAAGAGAGCAGGGAGAAGAAGAAAGGGCTTAAGTAGCACTTTCCTTTGCGGATATGCAAAGGATGTTCCATCGCGAACGGATGTTATAATAAAATATCCGGAGTCCTACAAGAGCGCGCAGCGTTTACCGCCGCGTTTATTTCGAAAATTTAGAATAGAGCGCTTTTTTTTAAGTCCCGCCGGACGGAACTTTTACGCTGCTTTTGTAGTAGCCTGGCGCGGCAACGGCGAACACTTTATCGTTCTAGCTTTTATTCGGCGCACTCGCTCGCCCGCGCAAATTCGGCGCTCCCTGTGGATATAGAGAATCGCCGGGACAAACGCGCCGCGCACAAGCGGCGCATTGAAAATATTGGGTTGTTTTTAACGCCACCGTTCATCCGGGCGACATGAATTTTTACGACGATCTGACAGCCGTGAGATTTTCATATGAAAGCGTCTCTCGTCGAGCCCACTAGAAAATTATTTGAGAAATGGAATTTACGTCCCTGGCCTGAATTCTCGGCGAAAGGCAAACGATGCATAAACGATCGAGGCGTGCACCGACTTGATAAGATATTAGCGAGCTAATTTTACAGAAGAAGATTCTATTTCTCTATAAATTGTAAAGGAAAAATTTATGTAACCGGTAAATTTCGAAGGAGCGCAAGTGAACTAATTTCGAAAAAAGAACATTTAAAACAGGCAATAGGAGCCAACAAAACGTTTTGACGTTTTAACTATTTATATTTCGATGTGTTAAACCATAAATATTTCACACATAACGCCTTGATTTTATTATTGGAGTTTGTTGATCAATCTTAATTCTATTATAAACTTATTTCATCTTTTCGTAGAGTAATTATACATATAATAATTACCCTTGCACGTACACGTGCAATACTATAAAGTAATTTGAATCACGGATATTCGAGAGTGTCTGATTATGCGCCATGTATCGAATTCGACAGTACCGCACGTTGTGCGAGTGCTTTTATTTTGTTTATCTCGCACGCGGTAAAGGTTTTCCGAAATTGAATCGTTTCTATTCCGTTGCGAAAACAGACAAATCGCGGCGTCGTCGCTCGTGCTTCTGAAATTTTCATTCGAAGCGTTTCGAAAGTCCGATGCGAAGCGACGAGCCCGAAATATAGCGCAGCAACCGATATACATACATCGAACAGACGAGCGATTTAATTTCATTCCGCTAGTCACCGTCGCGCGCGCAGACATTTGAAAAGCGAGATGCGCTCTATTTTCATCTTTAATGTACAATAATTAATGCCGGGTTATTTGTAAAAGGTGCGGTATGTTGCACTTTGCATAACACCTTTTTATTAGTAACGTCGAGTGTAAACGATTTCGTATTTCGAAGAGATTTTACCACATCAGAGGTGTCAAAACCGATGCTTGAAACGATACAATTTTTCTATTTTTGCCTGTCATGTCGAATTAGTCGGGTGAAACTTTTAAATAAAACCGCAGAGATTATATTTCGGCGGTAAACTTGAAAATACCAACAGCGAGAATATTCAGCCTCCCGTCAAAACGTTTTTAGCGGCTACAAATGGCAATAGAGATTAACTGTCTCGTACTATTCTAATGTGTGTCTTTTAATATTTACGAATTATTTGGTAGGACGACAATAAAGTAAAAATAAAAATGTAGGGAAGAGTCCGCGTGCCGGAAAGTGAAGAAAAGAGATGTTAGAATTTTGAGCTAAGGTATCTTGTGCAATAAATTTCGTCGGTAATAATGGAGACTTTCCAAAGAAACTTAATAAAATTATCACGTCAAATAAATTAAATTAATAACATGTCAAATTACCCAAATTACATTATTAATGTCAATTTAATCACGTGAGAATAATTATTCCATTTTCAGTAGAGGATCGTTGATACAAGATGGAGCAGTGATTGACTTTACATTATAGAAATAACATGCTTGCATGCATACGCGGAACAAATGAATATTCACCAAATCTACCGAATACGATTAAGTATCGGTCAAAAGTCGTCCTACCCTATCAATTTATTCGCGTACACATATCGGCCGTTGTCTATTTCTCATACGTGAAAAATTCCGGAAAACTTATGCTACAACGCAACAACGGCCGGAGAGCGTGCTCTGAAGAAAGAACGCTCGCTGTATGCGAACCGTGTGGCCGGAATAAGACCAGCGGTGCATTTTACGGAGGAAGATGCGAGCGATATAATCCTGAAAGTCGGATGCAACGACGGCGATACGATGCAGAAGTAGCGCGACATGGTGTAGCGCGGTGCAAGGGGTGGGTGGGATCCGCGGGGGGGTTAGATAGGGTGGTATCGCATCGTCGGCTCGTAAAATCTCATGAGGTCGCTGTCTCGGTATCGGAAGACGTCTCGTGGGCAAAGAGGGGCGGGGGACGGGGAGGAGGTAGACGCCGCCGCCGCGAGGACGAGGGAGGGATGGAATGTCGCGGGATGTATATTCGATCTGAGTGAGGTAAGTCTGATCGAATGGGCAGGATGGCGGTCCATCACAATTTCACATTTCACGAGCTGCTGCTGCAACGGCATTCTGCCGCATCTGCCGCTCGCTCGCGGCAGCGATTTCCACGCGGGTCCCCGGCGCAGAGCGGATATTTTAAGGGAAAGCTCGTCGACATGCCGACACGCCATATCCTGGCGCTTTCCCGTGCGCGGAAAATCTCTTTTCGCAGCCTCGCGGAAGAAGTCGTCGTCATTTTTCGAAATCTAATCCTGTATTTCATCCACTCGTCTCTCGCTAAAACCCGCGCGCGTAAAACTCGCGAAAAGACGAGAAAAAGATGTAATTGTTTTCCTGCGGGGGGGTAATTTCTATTATTTAATCCGAGGGAGTTGTGCTTGTTTTATAAATTGGACGCATATTGCATTCGCACGTCGTACAATGCGAACGGAGATAGATTTATGTATATATGTAGAGTATATGTGCGTATGCATTATATATGTGTATATACATAAATGTGAAGATAAAATACTGCTTTGCCCCCATTGCTATTCCGTACTATTTCATATAAATTATTTGGGCGGTTACTACCATATCTATTCTCGCAATAAATCGTAATGATAAGAGTAGATTTTTTACTTTAAATTAATAAAGATATAAAAATAGAGGTAGCATTTATTTATAATAGACGTTTTCTCCGACGTCACATTATTTTAATGTTAATTTTAATTTTATCGCGTGATTTTTCCTTTCTTTAGAATCACTCCAATTTCTTTTCGGTAAATCGGACGATTTAACGTAGAGAAAATTCTTCTATTGTGAGATAGGAGTCTAATATGGGATAGTAGGTTTTCAATGTGCAAACTCAGTCACAAATCTTTTTTCGCAACGATTACACGATCTGACAATCAATTTTCCACTAAACAGATTTCACCCCATGGGCAACAGGATTCATGGTGGAACCGACAGACGACGCCTATCTCATATTAGAATCCTATCTCATAATAGCGGATTTTCCTCTACTTGTTAAAAAAGGAGCAACGTCGATTGTGGGAATATTAACGAGTTTTTTTCTATTAAAACTTTGAAATTTGAAACGCTTCTCTTATCAGAGCGTTACGTCTGGCATTTAGCTGTGATACACTTGTCCTTTGTTCCACGAGCGAAAAATATCCCCGAGCACCCGGGTATAACTCCGGCCTCTCGCGATATTCCTACGGTTGATCACGTGCGCGCGGGCACACACAAACAGGCAGGTATCTCGTTAATGACGGGAGAAAGAGGAGGCCAATCCCTGATCATCGAGATGGAAGCCGGATCGCGTAACACGATGCGTATCTGCGACGACGCGTAAGCCCGATTTACTTATCGGCGCTGCCGAGGGCCCGGTCGTAGGCAGCGGATGATGCATATCGGGTTAACGAGAGAACGTGCAACCGGGAGAAACGTGATTAGAGCGCGGGTGGAGGCCGTGCGCACAGATGGACGACGGTTGGTTAATTTTCAATTAACCGAGGGAGCGAGCGCGGCCCCTCGCTCGCTGGACGCGGGGGGGTAGAGAGACCGGATTATATCCGACGACGGCGATCGGCACGTCGGATAGCCAGGTGACTGCCGACCTAGGGCTGGCTGTGTAATGTACACCCCCGGGTGTACACTACGCGTTGCGGGCTCCTCTTTCCGATCGCAGCATCCCCAGGATTGATTGGACACAGCCGTGCGCGCCGTACTCGATTAAATCGTCGCGCGAATACGGACTCGCGCGACTCTCTCTCTCTTTCTCTCTCTCTCTCTCTCTCTCGCCCTCTCTGTCTGTCTCTCCTTGCTCCTCTCTTCTCCGAAATAACCCTCCCAAAGCAGAGTCTCTTCAAAGCGCTCCGCGCGCATCATGTTGGCGTAATCGCTAATTCATCGAGGGTTCGTGATCGGCGTCGCTATCATCTTCGCGTAATACCGCTAACGAAGTAATCGGGTATGTGGCAGAAGCTATAACGCGATATACGCATTACGCGACGCGACGTGTTGCCGTTATGATGCCGTTTACCTTCATTCCCCATCGTTTATTAACGACGCGGTACATTCAGACGCTACGTATAAATTTATATGTCAAACAGACATGCATCGATCATTAGCGCGTATTTGCACGTTGCCAAATTTTTCCAATGTCAGTTGGAACTCTGTCTGAGTTTTCTTTTCTTTAATTAGAATTCTTTCCCGGTGGATCGGGCAATTTTACGCACTTATTCACGTTAAATTATACATTTCAGAAAAGTATTTCATATTTTGATCTAAATATATGGCAAGGAAATTGAATGTACGCGTGCACGTGCAATTTTTATTTTTTATTAAATAACATGTGCTACTATATTTTTAATTTTTTAACTTTTATTAAATATTAGTTGGTTTTTGTTAATAGATAAATTTTCCCTTTTCCCCTCGTTCGTTTGGCCTGTATTTGCTGTTATTTAGAAATAATTTTAAATTATTTATAGAACACACCGAGTTGAGATATATCTGATCTGCAACTATTTCGGTAACTGTAAACTCGAATCTGTAAATATTTCGGAATTAAATACAGGATTATGGTTGTAGTTCGTATCGCGAGCGCTAATTAATTCTCTGACGTTAGTAAAATCACTAAATAAGTAATATGGTATGTACTATATTTTGAGAACAGATTCGAAATTCTCAGAGATTAGATTCTACGTGACACCTTTACTTACTATTTTATTCAATTAAAAGTGGAGGAAAGGGTGAAACAGCTATCGAATAAAATTAATTATCTGCAAAGTTGCGCTCGCGATTAATTGTAAAATGCACAATACACTTGGCATGCCTTCGGGCAAAAATATGAATGTCTATTTCACGATAATCTAAAACTAATTAGTTTCCCTTACTCGATCGTCGCGTCCGTTAAAATAAACGAGTAACGGAACAATCTCTTCTTCGGCGGTAATAATCGTAAGCATTTTGAACACGTGTCCGATTTTGAGAGCGTTTCCTCGACGACCCCCGGTAGACCACCATTCTTCTGCTTCCGATTTCTCGTTACGTTTTATTTTTCCTCCGTCAGTCTTTTACACGAATCCTTATTCCCGCTGTTTTCCCACAGCACGGACGGAAAACCCTGGCCGACGCCGTTCAATTTCCCTTTTCTTCCCTCGGCGAACAACGCGAGTCAAGCCGCCATCTCGTTAGTAACGCGATCTTTTTTACGCGCGAGACAAGTAATTTTCCCCAGTCCTCTTTTTTTTCGTCCATCGCGCCGAAATTGCCGAGGCTCTCGCGTTACCGCAATTAATTTTCCGCCGGCTAGAAGCGCGACTATCAATCGGGCGACGGCGAGGACGTCCCTTTTCCACGGCGCGAACGTCGCCCATCCTTCAAGCGAAACTGAATCTTTATTACAACGAAATACTATCCTCGCCCGGTAAGACGGGAAAACTTGTTTCGCTTGGAGCTCGCAAGGAAGATCTATATACGCGATGTGCCGCCAATGTCTTCAGTTTCATCTCGGATCTGGTGGATGCTTTGCTGTCGGAGCGTAGGATTCTGTTGTTAAAACAGGATAAGCTTGACGAAACGATAACTTCGTCGACAAGCGCGAATACGGACGCGCCATAACATGAATGTAAACCTGACACGCAACGATAAAATAGCAAAATTTGACGCACGTGCGGATAAATCCCGGAGTAAATGTGACCCACGAAAAATCTATAAGTGTCGCGAAAGTTAAACTCGAGGAATTAAGGACGTAGCGAAACTCCCGTGCATTTTAGCGACACGAAAAATTTTCATAAATATAATATTTCTTAAAACCTGGCTGAGGTAATACTTTTTCGCAATAAATTTAAAATAAAATTATTTAGACACTAGCACTCCGTCGTGGCTCTTAGCTCTGTATATTCCTTTGCGTTTATTAGATATGGACCTAAATTTTAATTGTTATAATATCTTCCTTAATTCCTAGTCTTTTCTTTGTCGAATTTAAGGATCAGTTTCACAAACGTCAGTTAACTGCTAACCGAAGGTGAATTGAGTCCCTCTCTTCTAGATAATAAGATAGAAGATAGAGAGTCGACTGAACTCTGGTTAACAGTTAACATTTGTCAAACTGCCATGTTACTCTAGAAAGTCTACTGTAGAAGGTCTATAAGTTTCCAACCGTTACTCGACTAGAAAGACACAAACATGAATTTAACTAAGATTAAAGTTGAGCGACGTTTGATGAAACCGGGTCTCGGTTGCTATCGTACAGCCGTGATAAAGAAAGAAGAATCGAAATTTCGAAATTGACAGAAGTACGCGAATACCAGAGTCATCGGAGTTTCCCCGCGTGTGCGCGCTAAACGCGGGAAAGTTGCTTTATAAATCGTCGTTCGTGCAATCTGCTACCCCGTTGTCGTTTTACGAGGCAACTTCCAGCGAGAGGATCCTTGAGGAATTCCAGTCATGTCTCGTCGATGGAATGCCGCATCGTGGAAGGCAGGTCGGGAGGGGAAGTGGGCGGATAAAGGCGATCAACTACGAAGACGACCCCTTACCGCACCTTATATATACGTGTAATAACGATTAACATCAACGGTGCACCTGTCGCTTCTGTATATTGTCGCAGCTTACTCTCATTGACGGCGCCGTTAGCTCCCGACGTTATCTCTCGACGTGTGCACCCAGGTATCTTCGACCGACCTACTTCCGCGTAAATATTCAACTTCTCGGATCTGTCAAGAGTGGGCGAAATTGATTAATTCCTAACTGTCTCTCGTCAGTAGTCTCTCTCATAGGTTGTAAATATAAATATTATTTTATTGGGAAACCACTGTCGCGCACGGTTGAATGTGGCGATAGCGGAAATTCCAAGTTGAATCACGTTTGCGTGTTGCACTTTTTTGTGTATTTAACTTATCCCTCCTGCCGCTCGTGCGGTCGCTGCGGTATCGCTGGTCGCCCAAATTTTAGTTTAATAGACATCCGCGTGCTAGAATTGCCGGTCCGCCGATTGTCCTATTTCGCGCACCTAGTCCAACCTTTTTTTGTGCTAAACTTATCGATCTTACAATATATACGCTATAAAAATGGCGAATGCTACGCGATTAATTTTATATTCAAATTTTGAAATTTAATTATTGAAATTCTATCGCAATTGTCTATAAGTCGTTAATACTTTTATTAAATCAATTGTATCTTACTATCCGATTGGAATTTACTCTCATTGACGAGTTTAAGTGCTCTCGGAAATATCTCTTAATACGATCGCGATAGTGATAGATCGTTTCCGACATGACGAAATACTCCCTCTTCTGATTTGTTTGAAGTAACCAGTGTGGTGTAACTTCCTCTCGCATGGAGGAATATCGAGTTTACAACTGATATTATCTATCTCAAGTATACGGCTTGTGCTTAGGAAAGACGGTGGTGTTGCCCAATAGTTCGCTACACAGATCAATGGCGTGCGGAAAGTGTATGAGGAATCGTGCTTAAACATTTCACAAATGTGTTCACACCGCGACAGTTACCGACGCAGTCGGTGTTGAGTCTAATTGTAAATCAATCATCTTCAAAGCGATGACACCTTTTCGAATTATCCGCTCGAATTACAAGAAAGAACAAACGAAACGAGTGAATATTTTGTCACGTCATACTTTCAGTGATCTATTCGTTTAAAATTTCTACAGGGAGATATCTAGGTTTTTATTTCCAAGAGAGAACTAATTTTATTATCGTACAAAGATGTAAAGATTTAAATTAATAAGATAAAAGATTCAAAGATGTAAATCTTTGGGGTGAGATAATAAAATTATTTTACAGATGCTGTTGTCGATGAGAATTGAGACATTTGTTGGCCAGCTTTTCTCTCTTACAAATATCCTATGCTTCTTTTATTATAAAATGGTGGTATTTTTATGCAAAGCGAGCGCGCATACATTACACTGACACGACTCACGGTTCAATGTTTAGATAATTTATTCGCGCAAATGTTTCCGGATGCATAAACCAAATAAAGCGAATTAAATGCGTATTAAATTCAAAGTCACGCATTAGTTTATTAAAACCCATGTGCATCTCTCCGTTTTATTCTGACGGCAATAATTCAATTTAATGGTATTGCGCAAATTATCGAAGGTGCGCTAGCGCTTCGAGCGAAATCGTCGCGCACACACGGCACGTTGGCGCGCAGGCGCCTGCTAATATGTTATTACAATTATTTACAATAGCGGCGGAGGTCACGGCTCGTAGCAAGCGTACATTTACTTGGCAGACGCTCTGATTACCATACCCTTGATGAACGGGCGCCGGTTTCTGTCGTCGTGAGTTTGTAAACAGCCGGTTCGTGGAATACCGACGCACCGTCAAAGTGATTAGGTGTTTGTCATTCGTGCGGGCGATAGTTCGATTGAATTCCTAACTCCAAAAAGTGGTTTTAATTATCGACTGCGCGCCCGTCGGGTGCGGAGGGATAGTGGAGAAGCAATTAGCTTTTTGCGCGCCCGAGGTTGGACCCCTTCCCACATCCACCGCCGCACAAAGGAGAGAAATTCTTGCGAGAATTAAATGTCAATCAGCCATGACGTTCATTAAGCGGCGCCGTTTGTTCTAGTTTTTTTTCGCCGCCGCGCGCGCGCGCGCGTGCGAGAGAGATGGAGATAGAGAGAGACTCATATACCGTTGTCTATATGTATATTCTAATCTGAGCCGTTGCGTATTGTCGGCAGGGTTGGGAAAGTTACTTTATAAAAGTATCTAGTTACAGTTACAGTTTTTTCGCTAAAAATGTAACTAGTTACAGTCACAAGTTACTAATTATGAAAAGTAACGCGTTACAGCTACTCAAAAAGTAACGAATCGCTACTTTGCAATTACTTTCTTGCAATGAAAATAAAAATATTAAATCTGTATTATGATATAAAGTGAATTATAATATAAAGTGTCGATAAAGCTCGGATAGCACAAAGTATTGGCGTAGTATTGGGAAATAATGTAAATACAATACCGTGCAATTATTGATACCTAACATTGGCGTTACATTAATATTTATTCTATATTTAATATTACAATTTTATTTGGCAATCTTGCTATACAGTCTAATATAGTTCGTCAGCCAATTTTTATATTTAGCAGTTATATAAAACGTATTATTTATATTTCAGAATTTTATTTTTTACTCCATTGTAGTGTGTAAGTTTTATGATAAGGGCATACATATTTAAGGTAGACATCTGCAGGATTCGAAACGAAGAAGATTGGTTTTTGGTTCGTGTCGCTACGTCGATTTTTCGCAGAGTTATAGCGTTTTAAAAATCGGGCGCGCGCGCACCATTCATGAACGAAGGCCGCGCGAGTTTTTACGCGAGTAGTACGCAAGCGTACTACGTCCCCAAAAAACTGGCATAAAAACATACGAGACACAGGTGTTCGGTAGTAAACACCGTCGCGCGAGACGCCGCGCGAGACGCCGCATACACGCGTCGTCTGCTGCTTCTGAATGAGGATTAAGATCGCGAGTCGATATAATCGTCAATAATTTCGCACAAAAAAGTCGTAGGAAGATGATTCTTGTCTCGTTGGAAAGCTAAGATTTCAGCGCTTCTAACGAGATAAGAATGGCTCATCTCGAATTATTAGTTTATGAGGCATTATTGATAAATTCCGAAAAAATTGATTTTGTCTCAAGATCGCGAGTGCGAATTAATCTTTCGATTGGATGAATCTCTCTCACATCGTGCATTAAATAGCAACACTAATTTATGTTTATTCAATATTCATTTTTCTATATATACACATATGTAATTGCACAGTTTCTTGTTGATAATCCCCTCCTCGGGTACTACCTTGTCGTGGTGGAGGGGCTTAAGTACCCTGAAGGGTTACTCTCTAAAAATCGCTCAGTGGTTTATTACTGAAAACAATGAATATTCACTGATTTACAGTAATGATGCACTGATTAATTTTTAGAGAGTACAGACCCTAAAGACGGGACAACCAAAGGTACCCATCGCGTTCGGGAGTGCCGTATAAAGTAATCGTAGTAAAGACATTTCAAAGCTCGTTTGAAAGCTATATCTA
>NW_011967243.1:1817944-1822565 GCF_000949405.1 Vollenhovia emeryi | reverse complement strand
GCGGAGGTAATCCGGAAGATCTGGGATTCATTCTTTTCTGCAGCAGGGCCTTTAATTTTCTTTAACATTCTTTTAATACAATATGATGAAACTCTATTGCTCATATTACGATATGTTGAATTCACTTTTCATCTTGAGTTGTTGCAAAAATTACACAAAGTATAATATGGCTTGGCAAATATAGTCTTGCTGTATTTGTCGAGCTAATCTTTTATAACCTATCCATTTATTTTTCATATTTTCTATATTTCATTTGATATGTAATATGTATTGTCAAGATGCGTATCGCATGAACAACATGCACAATTACACGCATCTTCGCGGTCGGTTTACGCGGTTGGTTTTCGCGATCGGTTTTTCAGGAAAAAATTTAATTAATTATTAATTACTTAATTTTATCCATATTATAAATTTTAATTTATCGAGAAATATGATTAAAATCACTCTAACGCGAAGTAAATTTTTTTCTATATCTATTCGAATTTTGAATTCAAAGATCATTTTACGAAGAGATGGTCAATATGTTTAAATAAATAACGAAAGTAAAAATAAATTTGATTTGTATATACCGTAAAGTTTTTCGAATTAATATTTTTCTTTAAATTAACTTCTCGTGGTCGTGCATTTTGCAATACGATCGTCACTCGTATAAGTATTCGAACCGTACGAAATATTTGTCGGTGACGATAACCGACTATGGAAGGAGTTTTCTTCCTTCTTGATTTCTGGTCAAAATGACCAGATTGTATGGCCGGGAGCAACGAAAGGTAGGTCCAATCTGGCCCACCGAAGGACTAAATACGAGGTATGTGGTGAATATTGGCCACTCTGATGGAGTATCTAAGTAAGGTACTGTACGAAGTATACTTTGATTTCTTTTGATTTGTCACAATTCGGGTGGGTTATATGCTTCTATATACATACATTTTCGCGTATGTGCGAGAGTGAAACCCCTATTAAATCCCGCGGGCGCGTTAAACCCAAAGTCAAACCCCTAGAAAATCGCGTCGCGTTTAATTAAAGATTACATAATTTTCAGGGTAAATTTTAAAAGAAAATCCTCTCCGTGCACGTTTCAATAACTTCTTGGCCATTTCCGAGCAAGATATCTGGCCTGGTTTTCATTCAGATTTATTAAAATTGACCAAAGCTCAAGCACAATATTAATCGCGCGTTTATATTTCATCAACAATTTGGCAAAATCGATGATTCAAAACGCGACGTTCATTTCGGCGGTTCGCCGATGGAACGTTTGACGTTTCTTTTCCCGCACGGTTTTCGTGCGAATATTCCGCGCGGCCCCACGACGCAACAATACCTTCCCGAATTTCTTACAGCGAACGGAACGAACACTTAGCTGCACAGCGCGATATAGACACGTTGTAGCTTTGATAAATGGTAACGCGAGAACAGCCATTTCTCGCTACGGCGCTTCTTTGCGAGCGCTGGAGCCTTTTCACGGCGAGGTAGGCTGCCGTTTTCCTTTGCATAAAACATAATTACTTAGAGAGAGAGAGAGTAATGCCGAGTGCTCTCCGTACACAAAAGACGACGAGCACGAACCTTCAGGGTTCCTCAGGTAGTGAGCGCGGGCCCCGAAGTGTCTCTTAGTGAGAACATAACAGCGCGTTCAAGATCAGATGTGCATTTATTTTCGCGGAAACGAGTTCGCTCTGTTCCTGTAAATTTCGTGCAACACCTGCGCTCGGGGGGTAACGCGATCTAATTCACGATTCGACGCATATCAGAGTAACGTCAAGCGAAACGTCGCGTCTCGTATACAAATTAGGGGAACGACAATTCAACTCGTCTTTCACAGTTTTCATTTGATCGCAGCTCCTCCGGGACGGAGCCTTCCAAAAATTCCTCACGGATACCGCGAGTCGAACAGTGTCCTCGGTGACGAGGAGACGCTTCCCCGTCATTCCAACGCCGTCGTCATCGATCCGACCTTCCTCTCGCGGTCGAAAGCGTAGAAATGGCCGGGCGTGCCTATTCGTATTCACGGTTACGTCCCCGACGGCAATTCTCATAAGTTTTTCCTCCAACTTTGCCGTATTCAATTTGCGTGCCACGTTGCGGTAGTCCCTCTCATTTTTCTTTATACCCTCGGCAGACTCAGGTATCGCGTATTCACTTTCGGCGAGCGCACCTTCCGTTCAGGAGGCAGCGCGAGGAGAGGGAACCAAAGGGACATCGTTCACCAAACGTTGAAATGACGAATAACGTCAACTTGCTTAGGCCTGTTCTACGATACGTCGTTGTCGCTGTCGAATGTCGGAACGTAGGTCCAATGAGCAAATTTCTTTTCAAAAAATCTCCAGGGAGAGATACACGACATATTAAGTAGAACAGACCTTGTCCGGCTCGCGCACGAGCCGTCGTTCTTTCGATCTTAATTGTATCGTCGTTGCGAATTGCCAAATCCCGGAAGAAACCACCGCCGAGAAAATAAAAATTTGACCCTGACGCGAATCTGACGTCCGCCACGCTCGTGTGATACATCGACCTTCGCTTTTCGTCTGCGCTTGCGTGTACATGAGCCGCGTATATGCGGAGAATTACGTATCGTCAGGTATACATTACGTATACAGATACAATACCGCCATCCGGAGCTTTTGTGCAAGAACCTAAGTCCGCCACCCCCGCCGCGTTCGCGGGAAGAAGCGTCGCTCGTAATGGATGTAAAACGTATGCGGCCCGGTCCATTCTTTATCTTATACGCTCCCGTACACACACGTACGCGCGCTCACACAACACACACGTACGCGCGACCGGGGGATGCCTCGAAGTAAGCGTGCATTCGTGGCAATATACTTCGCTCGTGGAAATGGAAATGGAATCGCTTCTGCCGCGCGGCCCCGGACTCGTATCGTGTTTCGACAGTGTAAATGGGCCGGTCGGCAAATTTATATGGACGTCACATATATACATATACATATATGTACAGTACATATGTACATATGTATGTATACAGTACCGTAAAGGAAGCACCAGCGTTTGATAGTGTTGTCACACCATGTTTAAACCACAGCCTTGTTTTTATGAAACTTCCCGACGATAATTCGCGCGCGTAACACATGCTTTTAAATCGAGAAATTTTCGGACGAGTTGCTATCGTAGCGTAAAAAAAGTGAGAAAAAGAAAAAGTAAGAAAGAAGAACACGAGAAACGGACTTTGCAACACGACGAGATAGAATAAATGGCATCTTTATAAAAATTCTTGCCTTGTTCTGAAGATTTTATTGTGTCGGACGAGACGTGCGTTCACCGGGGGACAACTCAAATTCGCTCGAAAATCTTCCTACCGATAGTCGATAGGCTCTCATTGTGGCGAAAGCATTTCGCGTGAAACGAAATCGTGATATCGCCACACGGCAAAGAGCCGGGCGAGTCGAAACGCGAGAGTATACAATTTGATAATTCAATCTCGACATTTATGTTTCATCACGATTTATTGTCCTATGCATAACTTTTATTCGGATAATTACATCTTCATGCATAGATAACTTTGCAGCGTATATTTGTTTGTAAAAGGGACTTTAATAATTTTTAATATAAATAATATGCGCTGTGCCATGCGCGACAAATGTGTCGTTAAATTATAACATTAAAGTACTGCAATATTAAAATATATTAAAATTATAATTTTAAATAATTACCTCCAATAACATTAATGACTTATAAAAATGTTGCTACGATCAAGAGCATTATATGACGAGATAATGAAAACGTAATGGCAGTGCGTTACAGGGGCCGATTAAATATGGATATAGTATAAAATAATAGGAACGCGATAAACGGTAATTTAATTTTGAGCTTTTATGCTATCGTTGATCGCTCATTGTATATTAGCAGCTTCAATAGCTTCGTGGCAGCTTTGTTCGCCAAATATAGCGGACTATAAGTTCATTAGCTATTGTGGCCTACGTATATGCACGAATTCATAATGTTGTGTCATAATGTCCGCATATTTCTGCTACGAGAAGGTAGGGAAAAAATTACTTCTTACCCCGCAGACCCCCCTCCCCTAATAAACAAATTTGAATACCGGCCTAATTATCAGACTCGCCGCAAGACGGTTAAATACATGCTAGTTATTTACATGGTATTTCTATTGTTATCGTTGCCGATGTGTACTCCGGCAGTTTCGGTCGCAATCGGAAAACCAAAAATTACAGTGAAAAACGCGAAAATTTGAGATATCAAGATACGCGGTACTGTTTCGCCCTCGTGCCTCGGTATTTTCCTACGCGGAACGAAATATATACGGCCTGTGCCTAGTAACAACATAAACAGAAACTCCGAAACTTTAGTCCGTGTTACAACCGCAAACAACGGCGGCTAACTCTATTATTTGTTCGGAACTCCTTTCATGTTCTTAAATAAATGCGAAAGAGCGGCACAGTCGTACATTAAAGACGATTATATCCGACAATTTCGAATCGGCGCAATTTCTTCTTCAATAGGTATTATATTATCTAACACGAATTTAAATACTATATGCGAACATTAACCGACGTCAACGGTATTAATACAATATTAATACCCTCGCATTAGCACAACTCAGGCATTTCTACTATCGTTTAGCATAATGAAGACATTTAATGAACAATTTCTT
>NW_011967243.1:1800236-1816821 GCF_000949405.1 Vollenhovia emeryi | reverse complement strand
CGACCGAGAATACTTTCTCACCCGGCTACCGCCAGTTCGTTAGACGGTGCATCGCTAATAACAAGCATGATATTATTTTCGCGATGCCGCGAAGCTCCCGCCCCTCTCTCTCGTTTCCTCCTTCCACCGAGATTTCCCAACAAAATTAATCTCAGCTTGAATTCATCTTGTAGATATAACTCCGCGTGTGCGCAATTTTCTCGGCATAACTCAAAATCGTTTGCACTTCAAATGTCACATTGTTTCTCGAATTACTCCATTTTCTCGCGAGACAACTAACCCGTGCGGAGGCGCGCGGCGCGAACGTCGACAGCCGGCGTCTCGTGCACCGGTCCTGCAGCCGGCTCGTCTGTTTATTACGCAAACATAAATATTAATATTAATTCTCCGTACACGCGCGTAGGCAGTTATTGTTTCTCGCGTTTCACGTGTTCTGCACACAGACCGCGCGCGGCCGTCGCGTCGCCACATAATTGATGCCGCGTATCTGCGCGATGATGATGGATGACTTTTGCGGAAGAGGTGCGTCGGATAAATAAACATTTTGCATTTGAAAACACCACCTCGAAGCCGCCGCGGCGCCGTTGATCGATTGCGCGCGGGTCCGTTCGATCGACGGCGGGCCGTGATAGCTAATATCAGCCCGAACAAGACGCGGCCATTTTCGCCGTGAATAAAGACGAGCGCCGGGCCGCGAAATGGAAACAGAAACACAGAATAGGTCGGTCTCGTAATTTTACGTCACGCACACGTGCCGGCCGACCTTTTCTTGACGCGCGATTTTTTTCTTTTACGAGCAGCGACTTTTTCCAGTGTAATAAAAATTCTCCCCCGCCGCCCCCCCCCCGCCCCCTTCCCGAATTGCATTTCGTGCAAATATTACGCGACGGTCGTGTAAGCGTGCGAGGGGAGGAGACTCCCGAAGCAAGTGTTACCAGCCGCGGCGCTGATCGACCGATGGCGAGGTGCCAAGAGGAACTATCGTGATAACACGCCGGAACATAGCGCGCCAGTATGCCCCGGGAAGGGAATAAAATTGGTCGAACGCCCGATAAATGTATCGGGTGCGGAAGGGATGAAATTTGAGACTTTGCATCGGAGAAATTGCCCGCCTACCCCGCTTCCCCCTAATCCCGAGCCCTTCTGCGCGAGCCGGAGAGAGAGAGAAAGATCTGGAGCCTATTAACGTTTAAAGGGTTACGCGCTAATGACGTTTCATACACGGCTGCGCGTATCAGCCAGCATATTTGAACTTTCCCCTACGGGGAGAGAGCCGCGCTCGTGACTTAATAAGTGTCTTAATCTCAGCGCCGTGATCGGTGTTGATTGATGACCGCCTGCAAAATCGCTATTGCTATCATTTATTACGGTGGTTAGCGGCGTTCTCCACGCAAACGCGCGTACACACACACATACGCGCGACACATTCGAACGTATTTCACGGGGGTGGAGAACAATGCGCGCGGTCGGTTTTTCTCATCACGGGCGAAAGGGATGAACGAGGTCCCGTCTCAGGGGGCGCTGGATACGGCTGGAAGAGCAGTCCGGCCGTCGCGACTGTAACTTTAATTTCTCGAGGCGACTATCTCGACGCTCGCGACGGGACGCGGCCGTGAAGGGACTCGGACGGAGAGAGCGTTATCCACATCGGTGGATGCCGCTGCCCGGAACGGTCGGTCCGCGGCGCCCTTTCGGCCCGCCTTGTTTCCCTCCACCTGTTTCCACGTCCGTATGAAACTTATCCTGTTCCGGAAAGTTTCGATCGCGTCCTGTTGTCGAGTCGTTTTATAACGCGCAACTTTTGCGCGGTGCGCGCACACCCCCCGATCGAGTTCGGTAATTGAACTTTGGAACATTATCGCGTGCCGCCGCGCTTTGACGGCGGCGAGCGAACGGTCGTGTGGCAAAAGCGCGAGAGGGAGAACAGACACGCGTTTAGCAACGAAAGCGGAGTGTCCCGGCGCACTTGCAGGGAGGGGCGCGAGAACGAAGGGAGGGGGACGAAATAAATCTCCTTTGTAAATATATATTCGACTTTACTATTTCTACCCTCGCGATCTCTTTTTTTTCTAATTGCCTTTTAATGCTCGCTCCCGTACTCCTTTAATTATGTATACTTTTGTAATTCTTACCTGAAACCGTCCGTGCTCCCTTTGAGATCCCATCTCCGCCGTGCACCTCGGAGTATCATCTTCGAGAAAGTTTAACGCGCTAAAAATTTAGTGGCTCGACGGTACGAGAACGTAGAGACGGAGGAAAAGTAAAGAGGATGAAAAGGTCGCATTCGACTTTCCCGGATGACTTTGTGAGTCCCAGCTGTTCCGCGTAAGTGGCGGATAAGAGGGAAACCTTGTCGGCAAATCTACTTAGCTTAATCTCGGCTGTAACCTGATAGTTATTCTTTTCAATATGTAATGTTTAAGCAACGTTACAGTTACATTTTAATGCGCGGAGCATTGAAGGATACCTTCAAGGTTGAATTTTAATACGCATTCACCGGGACAATGCGAAAATATCCCGCAAACTAATCTAACTTTTTTCCCCATTTAAATTATATCAAATCGCTTTTAACCCTTTGAAGCATACATTTTTCTATCGAACCATTTTTTGTGAAACTTTGTATACAAGGGTTTTTAGGGTCGCTAATTACGAATCCGTTATCAGATTTTCGTAATTTAAAATGGCGGATTCAAGATAGCAAAATTTAAAACTTAAGATTTTACAATAAATATTAAAGACTGCTCAACTTTCTTTTATGTTCTTTCATTGCTAAGATACCCAAAAAAATGCAACAAAACTCCGACCTAAATGCGTTAACTAGAAAATAAATGGCCAAAAAGTAAAGAAGTTGAGGTGGTAACGTGGGTTACCGCTATGCTTCAAAGGGTTAATCTTTTTGCCGTTAAAGCGTCCGTTCTGTGTATGGAATATGCTATCGAACGTACGTCGTTCGCGATTTGTTGAATTATTGTTACGTCTATTTAATGAATAACACCTTGCAAATTCATCGTGCGGTTCGCTTCAATTTTACTACGGGAAAAATTAGCAAACCCACGCGCGCGAATTGCGCGCGAACCAAAGTTTATGCCGATGCCAAATTACGAAAGCACGTACTGTAAATTTATCGACTAGCGACTTTTCGTGGGCCGGCCGCCTATGTCGCTTTGCTTTCGCGCATTCTCCACGTCGCCGCCATGAAAATTAATGAACGCCCAGAACTCCGACAAGAGCTTCCGCTTCCGGTCGCCCAGGCGTGGGCGAGCGAGACAGGGAGGGAAAATCCAGACCTCGGTCAGAGAACGTAGTGTTTCGCTCGTAGCTCGTTAGAACAGAAGAAGCGAGAGGCATAATTTCCAGTTTAAAACATTCGTTCTCATCGGCCGTAGTTCCGCGCCGAGAGTTTCGACGAGAGGGTCCGACTGTTGCCGCCTGTAATGAAATGCAATTCAATATATTTTCATAACCATTGAAGCGCGTTTTCCATTTAGTGCGCTCATCGCTGTTAAGCAACGAGAATACATGAACACCCCTCAGGTTTCAATGCAATTACGCGCGGCGGAAAGGAAAAGGATAGATCCGAGGCGACGGGTGTAAATCCGAAGAAACGGTTTTCACCCTCCAGTTTTTCTAGGCTTCCAGGGCGCGACTTGTATTTTCTTTTCGCCTTGCGGTATTCCCTCGCACGGCTGTCTTTAAATTGTTCGATACATAAGTTCAACGCGTGTATCTCGTTTTCTCGGATTATCCCCGAGATTGGTCGCTGATAGACCGTCAGATATCGCGATGATATCAAGACAATGTCGGTTGCCGATATCAGGCCAAAGTGGCCGATATATTGTCTACATTTCTTGCCAATAATGCGCTGATATTGGTTGCCGATACCGTTACGACATCGGTCGCCGATACCAGCGCCGATATTCGTTGCCAATGCAGGAGGGGTGGGCAGGGTTGACGTTGACGGGGTGGGTCCATCGTTATCATTTCGACTTCCAGCCAATCACATGCCAACGTCGCCCCCGGTATCAGACCGATTGTAAATATCTGTATTGCTATCGACGAGATATATACCTTATCGCGGATTCTCTCGCTTCGGGTCGCGTTCTCGGGAAAACGAAAGCGAGGAAGCGAGTCGCGGACCTAACGCGGAGTTTACACGTTACGGCGGAAAAACGCGGAATTCTTCGCTCGTAAATCAGCTTTCCTAACGGAGTTAATCGCGGCTGCGGGCAAAAAGACAGGTGGAAGAAAGAGGGACGGAGGGAGGGGGGGGGTGGAGGGGAACGAGGTAAGACGACTCCGTTCTACTCCTCGAGATTAAGGAGCGGATAAAGCTGAGGGGCTGGAGAAGAGAGGCGAGTCACCACCGGTCGAGCTGAGGGATCTTTAAATGCATAACACGTTTAATCTTTCGTAATACCTTGCCCCTTATCGTTCCTTACCTCGGAGCGAGGGCGAGGGCTCCCCATCGCGCGTCCACGTCGCTCGCTGTTGCTCCCACCGTTATTTTGCTTGTCCCGCGGGCCTCTCTATCAGTCGGGATGCCGACCTCGTATTCCCCGTATTCGGCAAACGTGGCCGGCACCGGAATTGCGACGAGGATAGCGAGGGGAGGAGGGACGAGAGGAGCGAAGGAGCAAACCGAGAGATCTCTGTCCCGGAAAATAAACCATTCGTGGCGCGCTTGTAGTTTCGAGTGAAATTTATCCCACGGGTGCAAAAAAACGAGGGGACCGAAGGGACGCTCTAAATCCGCACGCCCTTTCTCCGCTCGGAGCGCGGAAACGAAGATGGGACAAGCGGATTCCGCGCTGATCGCAATCACTCGCGGAGACTATGGGAAACCGCGATTCGATTGTACCTCGGGATTATTGCGAGTTTAGCGGCGAGCCACGAGGGCTGGAGTCACGTTCTTAAAAAATGTCGACGAGGCCGAGAGAAAAGCGCTCGAGAGACGGCGAAATATTTTCGAAACGACTTGCGCCGCACGCAGATCGTTGGCGATCAGAGCGACGACGTCTACGGATAAAGGACCCCGCGCGCTCTTTCGACTTTATGATCGGAATAACACGGACGGGTTTAACTCGCTCATATTCTATGAAAAATTCCCGCTTCGCTTACGGATTTCCTAACGTCTCCCGACGTCTCTACGATAATGGGGATTACGTGCCGGCTGGTCTCACGTGGATGTAAAAAATAGAAGAGACGCGCGGAGAAAGCCTCAGCCCGGTGCCCTCCGTCGCGGCCGTAAAAGCCAACGCCGATATTGTAGTCCCCCGAATGGCCGGGGAAGTGATTCACCGAATCGAAACGCGGCTTCAATCATACCGCTGATCGCGTCCGCTTCGCTGTTTTACGGAGAACAACGGGACGGCCGGTGAATGGGATGCGCTACAATAATAAAACAAAACCCGCTTCTTCCTCTTTTCAGTCAACCCGGAGCATTTTCCCCGTCTAGATTACACAACGGCGCCCGGTTGGCCGAGTGAAAGAATCTCCGCTCCGCGCGTCTCTGCGCCGACCGGATGCTGCCGATCGACCGACCGGATAACATTATGACGGAGGGATGCATGCGCAACGTAAATCCGTGTTATTTCGGACGTAATGGAATCGATAGAGCGGACCGGCGCGTGTTTACTCGCGAAACAAGCGGAGTCAACGAAAAACGGAAGATTAAAATGGGACGCGGCGAGCGATCCGCCTCTGCGTTAAACGAAAATATTTTTTCGCGAGCAGCCGACAACGCGATGAACTCGATATGTTTATTCCCGCCGGGCGTGTATGTGTGCGCGCGCGCGCGCAAGCATTTTTTTTCGCGACCAGAAATGCTTGCCCGGGCGGTCCATACGACCAACCCATTTTGCAAATATAGTTTTTTTTCGCCTCCGTAAATGCGACCGGAAGGTAAGGCGAATGGAGAGACGATTGGAGAATTAAAGGGTGCAAGAGCGATTCTGCAGTTTTTGCACTTTTTGCTTCTGGAACTGTCAATTCAGGAAAACATTTGTGTAATATACAAATTATGTGGTTTTTGTGTATAGACCGACAGTGTCCCACATTCGGACAAATCAGAGAGCAGCATGGTACAAATTATAGGTTAGGTAACCTATAACTTATTTGAGAATAGATTTTTTTTAGGCTTCTAAACTTAGTTTCAATAATACCATGCTGTTCTTTCATTTATTCCAGAGACCGGGACACTTTCGATCTGTACGCATAAGCCTTACAATTTGTGTATTACACAAACGATTTCCTGAATCGACGGTTCTAAATGCAAAAAGTGCAATCGGTGCAGAATCACTCCGGCACCCCCTTCAATCCTGGTCGCGAGACGTACGTGTCTCTTTCGAGGGCGGGCGGATGCCCGACGTTTCGCGCGAGTCAACGCTCCGGCGAGGAGAAACGGATAAACGGAAAATGTATTTTTTTCCCCCCCTCTCGTAAACGGCGGGCGCGGCTCGAGAAACGGCGCGGCGATCGAAGAAAGGCGGAATTGCACTCCGGGTTGGCGTGTGTCCGCGCAATTGCCGCGGGGCCGCGCGCGTAAAGTACAACCGCGTCCATTAAGCCGCACTTACCGGCGCGGCGCCGCCGAGTGTGTCAGTGTGCTTCGGCTTTATCGATATTATCGTAGCGCGCCCCGTTTCGGCCGCTACGTGCGTACAACGCGATTACAATTCCGGCGCGGCCGGCGTGTTTGCAATTCCACGGCGCGGCTTAAGTCAATTTCACCGTAGCCCGGGAAATTGCCGCCGTAGACGGTAATCGGCGGAATTTTTTAAGGACCGCTGCGAGAGAGCGACCCGGATAACTCGTCGCGCACGGACGCGAAATGGGAAATAAACGTTCGCCCTCTCTTACAACACGGTCATAACGAAGTATGCATTAAACGAGTGGTCGGGAGGGGTACGTGTCTTGCCGCGCGTATAGACAGCGGAAATAAAAACAAGGAGACATTTGCATAAAATCGATTTGCTGGATTCGCCGTCGCGGTCGCCGCCCTGGCGAACGGAAGAAAAATTCAGGGTAAATACCGGGGACACGGGTAGACAGAGGTCACATACAATTTATACCCGGCACCGCGGCTACGCGGAAGGGGGCAATCGGCTGCCGACTTACGGTCATTTAACATCCTCCGGGCGAATAAAAATTGAATGTAAAGCAAATGTTATTTTAACGCGGAGGGAAGAGAAAAACCCTGTTATTTCTTGCGTCCGTCAAACGTGTTGCACAAGCACGGAGACGCGGCGCATATAAATTTATCCCGCCGTGTCACTGTCGTATCCACCGTCAATATCGCGTTTATCGCAAACGTTACGCTCGCCCGCGGTGCCACTCGCCGTGCGACGGAACCTGACACTTCCAAGCACGATGTCGAAGAATGAATCGTCAATAGTCCCGCTCTTCATATTTCACGCGGCACCGGCTCTGGAAATTCCATGGGAAACCACGCGGAGAGACTGAGCCCGATCTTACGCGCGCCGCGAGAGCCTCCCCTTTTTCGTGCGTCGAACGTTTTCGTCGCGACGTGACGATACGCGAGCGCGAGAGGCAAAAGAGAAAAGAGAGAACAAAGGGCGAGGGAAGTGGGAAAAGACAAATGGAAAATAGAGGCTGGGGGTCAGTGTTCGAGAAGAAATAGGATTTATCCCTTCCAAATACCTGTCGGTGCCCGTCGCTCGCAGGTCCCAGTTGCAGGAACTTGTCACGAGGAACGACGACGGTCCGCTACGCGGGAATATTGCGCGAGGAGCGCGGAGAAGGAAAAAGGGACGCAGCGCGAGCGGAAAGATTGAAGAGTTAGCGCGCGAGAGGAGCAGGTCGGAGCGGGTCGGAGCGAGGGGAAGCGGGAGAAGCGGAAGATGGAAACGTTAGATTTTTCGTGTTCCTCCTGCAGAAGAGAGGAAGTGGATGGAAAGGCATTAGCGGGCGATAAAACCGTTCTCTCGTCTCTCTCTCCTGCCCTCCTCTTTCTTTTTTCGCTCCTCTCCCGCCGCCTCGCGCCTCGCGTCGTCCTCTTTTTCGCCGTATGTACCTCTGTCTCCTTTATTGCCGCGGAGCGCGGCGCATTTTTGTCGCGCATTCAAATATTGCGCGAAGAAGTTCGATCCACTTTCGAAAGCGCGGCGACCGGCGAGGGGGAGGAAACGCCGATGGCGTGAGTAAACGAGTGTAATGTACCGTGCGGAATAGCTGGATATGAGTGCCCCCCTCGCGCGCGCGCGCGCGAGGCAGCGATAAAAGTTGATAGCCCCTTTGACGTCAGTAAGTTTCAATCTCGCGAAATTTTGAGATATAGTGTTTATAATATTCCGTTAGATCTCCTCGCTCTTGTTTCACGGCGCGGTGGTTTCCGCGCGTAAGCTCTTTCCAAACGCAGAGCCCTCTTGCTCGCGTGTAGCAGCGACCGGAAGCGATTACGCGGGGCTTTGGCGCGACGTATTTCGTAACGTGGAACATTATGCTAATCGGCAAGGAGCCAATGCGACTCGCCGCGCCGCGCGCGCGGGTCGATGGCTTCTGAAATAACCGAGTCGCCGCGACAAAGGCGTCGTCCAGGTTTCATTCTTTCGAATTTCGAAGGGAAAATTGAAGCACTCTTTCTCCTCCGTTCGCGCGGTAAAGGGCACTCTCGTTCGCGAAGGACCGCACTTTGCAAGGAGATGGGGCACCGCGCTGTGGAAGCTAAACCGGGGAGAATAACCGCGCGGCGGAATCGACGAATTCACTCGGGCGTAGCGCGGACACATCCGCGCATCTCCAAGATTTCCCCGACAGTTCCGCTTCTGCGATCCTGAATTCGCAAAACCGCGCCGGGCATTCCATCCACTCGCGCTTTATCCACCGCCGTTTCTGTGTCTCCCGCTTACTTCGCGAGCTCGCGGCGATTTACGCCGAGTGAAATGAGATTGAAATAAACCGTTAATTCCACGATCCATTCAAGATACAATTTTTCATGTATTTATGGCGCGCCCGACGCGCTCGTATTCAGTGAAATTTATTTGCGATTCTTATTACCTTTTTTTTTATTTACATGGTCGACTGCTATCGTACATTATAAAGCGTTTTTGTGAACGCGGAGATACCATTAACGCACCCAATTGCCACACTTGAAATAAATTTCACAAATTGATATTTTAGTGGATTACCGCTCGCCCGTATGAAATCCTTTAATTGCCATCCACCTGAATTAATTCCTTTTTTATCGAACTGTGCGATAACATGTAATTTTTATCCTCTCCCGCAAGACCCTTCCTCGCGGTTTTACGCGCACGTACACGCACACGCGCGTATGTTTATCCAGAGAGTCTTCAAGAAGCCGGGTGTGCTCTCCAGCTTAAATTAGATCATACGCCGAAAATTAATCCGACGTAGACGGCGTTTTCCGAGTAATCCCATTTGCTTAAGTGACACTCCAGGATCCCCGGGACCTTTATTGGTCCTCGGCTTGATTCAAGTACCAATTATTTTCGGGAGATTAATGTTAAGTGCGCGCGCGCGCGCGCGCCCGCGGAAGCTGCGCTCGACGCCTGCGGAAAGTTTGCCGCGCTGAGAAACGGATACGTTCGACGATTATCTCGAACGGAGAGCGAGGCGGAAAACGTGCCCAGTGCCCGGCGAATGTCGGCATCCACTTGCGATTAGCCGCGCTTTCGCGTTTGCACTCTGAATGCCGCCTGTGTAGTCGCGGGACCGAGAGTCGGACGCGTATTTGCGGTGGAAGAGCATTTCTTTCTCCGCGCTTCTCCTTCCTTTGCCGGGGCTCGTTATTTTTTCCGCCAGAATGCCACTATTTTGGTACTTTTTTTCCCCCTTTGCCTTCGTTCGTTCTTTCTACTTTGCGCGGTTCGCCGTCCTGCGCAAAAGCTTCTTAAAAGGTGGTATCTACTCCTCTTTGTACACGCCGCTCTCTTGCCGCTGCTTCCCGTCTCTATTTAAAATTTCTCGACCTCGTAATTTTTAATAATGTTTATACAAAACTGTGTTAATAGAGACCCGTTGCTCCGCGGTGTTAACGCCTTAGCTTTACTTTATACTTTTCCCGGAAAATATATAATTGCCTCGTGCTGTATAATCTTCAACAGACGATCCACATCGTAGAATACCTTAACTCGATACGCTTGGACCATTGATCTCTTACGTGCCATGTTACTTGGATCTTTGTTTGCTTCGATAAATGAATCAATTTTAATAATTGACAAATTAATAATAAAATTCGTATGGCTCAACCGTGATAAACACAAATTTGAAGGAATAAAGGGCTAAGAGTCGCGACAGGGTGTTAGTGTCTAAACATTTTATTCTAAATTTAATAATTTTAATAGTTGCTCACAAAAAGATATACTTTTCCGATAGGCTACGCCTTTTGGTGAATTATTAAAATGTTAGCGACCTTTCTACGCGCGAGAGATCACTGTGCACCCTCATTGGGATTTGATTATTATTTCGCGTATTGATAAACGGAAACGAAATTCTGATATTGCCATTATTTAACATTTATACCTAAAGCAATAAATGATACATGAGGTAAATCAATACCGGGCACAATCGCTAGGGATAATTATCCCCGGAAAAGAGTAATTAAACGCGGCCTAATATTTCTCCAGGGCGCAGCGCAGATATTTACAAGCAATTATCGCGCGCTTGTGCGCGCGGCATTATTTTTGTTTTACTCGAAATTGGCGTATAGCTTCGTACCAAGTGTATTAGCCGGCAGCGGCGCGCTGTTAGCTTAATTGTCCGCGCTGCAACGCGAATGACACGATTAATCATTTTGAGCCGGTGCGTATCAAACAATTGAAGTTGCGAGGTACGCTGGACTAAATGGACTGAAGTAACCTGTCGTGTATCTGTGGAAACACGTGCAGTACATAATGGGAATGTGAGCAACGTGACGCGCCGCGATGTGATGATGGACAATGTGACAGGCGGACTAAGCGGAATAACTTATAATATCCTGAATCAAAGGCGAGAGATGCCCCGCGAGTGTCTGCGGGCGATGTTACCGTTTGTGACACGTGAGAAGTGATATTATATTTTGTATCTACGCGAGAGCACGGGGGTCTCGTTAGGAAGAAAAATCCCCTTTGTCAAGAACTTTCGTAGAGAAATAGCCCTGCGTATCAAATGACATAAGATGCCTTGAAATAAATTAAGCGTTAGTTCAAATTCGTTAAAAACCGTGTATATTGCGCATTGCTCACACGCAGGGTTAATATGTATATTTTTTCTTAATTTCTCCCGGGAAAACAATATCGCGATAACACATAAATGAAGTTACACAATGAGTAATTAGATAATGTCAAAATATTGCTTATTTCACTCGGACACCAGATATGCACTGCTCGTGAATCCTTCATTAAATTATTGCTATTAGTACCATTATTACTACCCTTTTATAATTGTTATTATATAATATTGTTACCTTTGAAATGCTTTCCTGCAAAATTATGTACAGTTTTTCTTGGAGAAAGTACGCGCTAAATTAATTTTTATAAATTCGTTTTGATCTCTTAAAAAATACACGGATTATTGCTTGATCGGTTGTTTTTAAAAAATTACAATTTCATTAAAACAAACAATTGAAGTTGCAAGAATAAAAAGTTTGAAAATAGCTTATTCTGAAAATACAGGGATATCCGGAAAGTAAGGTTACAACATTTTTTTTAATTCAAAAATGCATATGTTTCAACGAAATTTACAGGTGTTGTTAATGTAGCTGTACACTATTTTTCAACATAATCGCCTCCAACTTCAATACAGGACACATTTCATGGAGATCGTCAATTGTCGAACGGCGATCGGAAAGGTGTTCTTCAATTTTGTGCACAATTTCAAGGAATTTGAACGACGGAAGGACGGACGTTCACGATGAAGAGAGAAGTGGACGGCCGTCTGTTGTGTCTGATAAAATTGTGCACAAAATTGAAGAACATCTTCATTCTGATCGCTGTTCGACAATTGACGATCTCCATGAAAGGTGTCCTAAAATTTCACGTACTGCTCATGAAATCGTTAGTGATATAAAGTTGGCGCGAGAGTTTTATGATACTGGCATAAAAAAACTCATCCCATGGCTGACAAAATGTATTGAAGTTGTAGGCGATTATGTTGAAAAATAGTATACAACTACATCAACAACATCTGCGAGTTTCATTAAAATATATGCCTTTTTAAATAAAAAAATGTTGTAACCTTACTTTCCGGGTATCGCTCGTACATCGCTTAAAATGTAGCCTATCATATAAAAAAAGAATAGAGAAAAAGATGATTTTATTCACTAATTATATAGAAAAATATAAGTAACAATAGATAGACATATTTTGTTTTACGATTTCGAAACTACATTCTACGAGGGTAAAAGATTATTGTTAGATATTAACAAATGGCTTTACATTATATTAGTGCTAAAAATTGAATACCCCTGTCTATAGGTTGATGACTTGCAATAGGATAATCTTCGCATGACGAACTTCAAGCTAACATCGAACGTCTGCGACGACGTTCCGCTGTTGAGATTTCATCACAGGGTATCTAAAGGGTGTCATAAGCAGCTGCTGTGGACAAGAGTACTTGAAAGCATCTCCTGCCCGTTCCAAACTCGAAAATAGCTTCGCTTCGTGCGTTAGTTCCATCTCGAGACGAAGCGAAACTGAGACTCGATAGCATATCGTCTCTTAAGGGGATGCCGAAGTAATTCTGCACCCTTTGCACTTTCTGCATCTAGAACTGTCAATTCGTGAAAGCATTTGTGTAATATACAAATTATGTGGCTTTTGTGTACCGACAGTGTTCCACTAATCGGACTATGTCGGAGAACAGCATCGTTTAAACTAAATTTAGAAGTCACAAAATCTATCGAAAATATACGCGTAGACAACATCTCGCTACTCTTTTCGGGACACAACTTTTTAACAGATTTTATTCTGAACACACTGCGCTCAGGTTGTGATAATATTTGTGCTCTTTCTCGCACTATTATAGAGGCGTACGTTATATTTCTTATAAATCCACGCAGCGTTGTTGCGCAAACATCGCGTACGTAGCGGAAATCATAATTTTAGATGAAATCTGCGGGTATCCCGCACGCGGTGGATTCGCGAAAAGCTGTCGAAAAGCTGTCGCGTCGACGAGCGGATCTCGGTTGTATTATCGAGCTCTCTGGGAAATTACTACGGATCGGGAAGAACGCGGCCGGTGTTTTGGAATTTCGGGAGGATCACGGGATGTGTGTGGTCCCCGCCGGGCGGTGTAACCGGCGGATAACAGACTAACGCTTCGTTATACGCGGACAATAACTGCACACCTACCCTATATCCACCGCGCTCGTGTCCGTTGAATTATTTATGCAATTAGGCGTCATCGCTGCACGTTATGCGTATCCACCGTGAATCTACGCCGCCCGACATCGTCGACACTATTGCCGGCGTATATCCGTCGATTGACGGGCGTGGAAAGACCTACGTTCGATAGCTGACTTGGCTCCATGAATCGATTCATCGCCGCCGCAAATTTCCACGCGGCTAAGCTGCAAGAGTGCCGGCCGGATACGCGGCTCCGACCTGACACGCAGCTTCCGATTTCGTCTTCCCTCCCCCTCTTCGCCGGCGCCGCGACAATAATAGGCACTGTGGCGTTTGTATCCACGAGACAAACTCAGATACACGTCGCGCGCGAGACGTTAATTCTTGGATGACACGATGAAAATTAGTAAATGACACGAGAGCGAGAGAGACACAGGGAACGCGAACAGATTTATCGCTGTCGCGCTAATTGACAGTGAATTACGCTACTTAATGAAATCGGCGCATCGCGATCGCGAATTGTGCCGGACAGATAATACTTTGTACATACAAAGCGCGCGGATTCTGCCCTGGCGTTTCTGAATACAATTTAAGACGTGCGCGCAAACCGGGACACGCCGGGATGTTGAATTTAATTTTATTTACGCCGCGTTAAACATCGAGTCTTTCTTTTGCCCCGCGGGTCTAGCGTTAGACACGGACGTGCTGCCCGGGTGAAAAAGGTCCGCCAGACTCCGCCGATATATTCGCCATTAATCGCTATACCAATTAGGAGCATCTCGGGGCGAGGAAGTAATCCGGAAAAGTTAGGGGTAAACGAGCCGGGGCGCGGCGCGCTCGCGGGCTCCAGCGGGCGGAGACTAATGGCGGGAGTCGAATAATTTGAAATAATGTACGAAACTTGGGCGGGCGATTTGTTCGGCGCGAGTTTGTAGCCCGTGAAACACTAATTTTTCCTCTACGTGACCATCCGACCGGCTCGCCCGTACTATAATTCGTTTTAGTAGTCGCGCGGTTCGAGCACCTCCACGGCGATTTATTATCTCGCGAACGAAAAACTCTTAGATCCCCTTCCCTCCCCCTCGGTCGGGCCCCTCGTTCGACGGCGTGATACGCCGGACGATCGGCGAACTCGTTGGAAAATGGAAATCTACTCTAAGTACGTGACCGGTGATTTTCGCGATTTATACCCCCCCGCCACCCCCGCCACTCGTGCACAGCGTATCCCCGCGCGCGCAACTGCCTCGTGCGTTTGTGCTTTAAAAGGCCGACCGTGTTCGCGAAAGTCCTTCGCGCGAAAGCGCACGTGCCACGTGGCCGAATGTTTTCATCGTTAAAGCCCTTCGAGAGTCGGCGCTATTTCCGCGCGCGCGCGCGCGAAAGAGGATCGCAAAACCGATAAAACTGCAAGCTGCATCCCCCCCCCGTCCTTGCCCCGCGATACGCGCGACTGCGACGGAATTGTCATCGCGCGGGATCTTGGCGACGTGCTATTCCGTTCCAGTTCGCGCGGACTGCAAATCGCCTTTGTAAAGTAAGCCCCGTCGCGAGCGCTTGGGCATGAATTCGCGGCGCGTCAGCGCGACGAATACGAAACTGATTGCTTTACAATACCCGCGCGACAAACGCGCGCCTCCCAACCCCTCGCGTTGTCCCGCGTCTCTGGTTACACGTACCTTAACTCTCTCGCGCCCTCCCGTTACGCTATATTTGCGTATCGAAGTCTCTGCCCTCCCCCGTGCTTGACAAATCGACCGGCTTGGGAAACTCTTGGTCTTTTCTTTGGGCGTCGTCAGCATCAGGGCGCGCTGGTTTTTTTTATTCGTACCTCTTTTCTGTACGTATATTTTTTTTTACTTACCGCGAGAAATATTGGCTTTACACAGGGTGTCCCAAACCTCCCTCCCCCCTTTTCAAATGAAAAGAAGTGGGTTTCGTAAAAAAATCGCGAACGTTGGACACCCTGTATAAAGTTTATATTTTACAGCTTGCCGCCAGATGTAATGTTCAACATTTATTCGGTCTAGTGACGCATCGCGCAAAATATATATAATTTTCGGTATTTGTTCGTTTATACGGCGTAAGTTTCGCAGGATTCTTTTACCCCGGCATTCGCGGCTACCAAACGTTTGTCGTATTGTAAATTGATAATCCTGTCGGCGAATTTTTGATATCTCTATTTGCGCGTGTTCACAGCGCGTATTTCTAGAGACACACAACGCCGCTCTCCCGCGTTCCTGTGTACATTTTACACGCGGAAAATACCGCGCGCGCAATATCGTATCTGCTCTCGCATAAAGTTCGTATCTGCTTTCACATTGTTTTTGCGTATAATTGAAGCGAAATTGCGTAAAATGTATCGGTGCCTTTTAAAATTTTGATATTTCTCGTTAATTATTCCGTTAAATTTTCCACGTTCCATCCGTATTACGGCACCGTTTGTAAATTGGCGAGCTTGTTGGGAAATTGTTGATTTCTTTATTCGCGCCTATTTTCAACGCTATTTCCGGCGCGCCTCGCCGTTTCCTCGTCCACGCGTGATTCCCGCAATATTCCGTTGCTCACGCGACGAAATTTAGAGCATTCGTTTTGTTATCTTCCTAGTCACAGAAATTACATACAAAACGTACACTGGATCTTTTTTGCTTTCTCCTCGATGCTGTAAATGCTATCTTTTACGCCACATTGTTATGCTACGTTCCGCGCGGATAAATTCGCGTGCACCATTCGCCTGGGAAGAAGGAAAAAACCGCGTGCGTTTTAACGTCGTTTTGTTTGACAACGCTGTATGCTTATAAATACATACAATCCTTAGCTGAAACGTGTCATAGAGAGCGGGAGAAAGCGAGATTATATTTCTATAATTTTACCGGCGCATTATTACCGAAGCGAATTTCCCGAATCGTTCTAAAATAGAATGGACCACACCGACTAACTAGTCGTTCGCGCTTGTATAATATCGAGAGTCCGGGAGCCACGTCATTATTAGTATGCTAACGTAAACATTACTGCCCGTGGCTATGCAGAGTGCTAGTATAGTCGGTAGCGTAATCCGATACTGTTGTAGGTTGCGCTGCGGGTAACTGTGCCAAAACTGGTAAGTCTACTGTAATCACAATTGGCAGTAGAAAGACAGGGACAGACAGAAAGGGGGAGAGAGAGAGAGGGGGGAAGGGAGAGACAAGGAGAGACAGGGAGAGACAAGGAGGAGACGCGGAGAGACGGGGAGAGACGCGAAGAGACAGGGAGAGACAGGGAGAGACAGGGAGAGATGCGGAGAGACA
>NW_011967243.1:1697221-1799951 GCF_000949405.1 Vollenhovia emeryi | reverse complement strand
AGAGAGAGAGAGAGAGAGAGAGAGAATTGTTACAATCGTTAGAATCGTTAATTATTGAACGCTCTAGGACTTAGTCCCCTAAAGCGCAATGATAATGTAACGGATTGCGATAATTCATCTTAACTAGTACACAAAGAATAGAAATAAATTAGTATAAAACAGTATAGTGAAAAGAAACAACAAAATTAAAGTGAGAGAGAGAGAGAGAGAGAGAGAGAGAGAGAGAGAGAGAGAGAGAGAGAGAGAAAATAAAACGTACATACATTGCAGTTTGTAATTAATTTCATACGAAAGAGACAACTGCACGATCGTAGTCATAATTTGTCCGTGAAGATACTCGTCTTGCATCTTGGATTTTCTCTTAGTTAATTTGTTTATTCCGACAAACGAATCGTTCGAAAAATCTAGATATCCGGAAAATCGTCGGCATGCCAAGGAGAGCTAGCGCGAAATAAAATATGTATCGACCTCCCTCGTTTCTCTCTAGCTAGTCTAGTTCGTGCTGCAATCCGCCAGCGAATCTATCGCCCTCGATTTATTATCCGCAAAACGAGTCTGGCTGGCCGTAAGTTCGCCCGCAATCGAATTTGTGGTGGACATTGCCGGACTAATCGATGGCACAAAAATAGGGACACGGAACCTTCCTTAGACATTTAATCAATGATTCAGTAGAACAAGAAATTGTAAAAATAAACTTTCGATCCTCGCTCTACGATATTATCAGTTTTAACGAATTCTTCTGCAAATTACAGGATTATAATTCACTTTGTTATTTAAATAAAATTGTAAAATCATCAATTTCCAATCGCCATTTAATTCTACAATTATTTCCCTTTTAATTGGATTAAGATTACATTTTGAAGTTTTCTCCAGCGTATATTACAGAGCGCATATTGCCCTTAAAAACGTTGCAGCTCTGATCAACCAACGGCGGATACATATGTCAAACTGAGACAGCCAGTGAAGGCTTTAAGCACGTGATCGGCAATTTCTTTGAATTATGCCCCAATTCGTTCTCGCGTTTCGTTCTAAGCGCCTCGAGGTAATCGAGCGTCACGCCAGATCGCGTTACAAAAATCGTTTCTCGAGGCGTGAGGATCTCCTGCCGTTGGCCGGCACTTTATTGGACCGTCCGTGACGCGAAGACCGCTTCTGAGTCTGACTAATGGCGGTGGCTGACTACTGGCACGGTCTGACTACTGGCGATCGAGTTATCTTGTTAGCGCAATCGATATCGGCCAACTGTGAAGAGATGAGTTATCCTGTCAAATGATGCCATTTCAGTTCTTGACCCGTTTTCCCCCTCTTTTCATAATTGAAGGAGCAAGTGGACGAAAGAGGCGCATCGTAATACTTTAAGATTACGATACGTAAACAGAAATAATTGTCATTTTATTAACATTTCTAGACTATATTTTAAGATTAATATTTTTCAATACAAATGAGAATAATTGCTAATCAACGGTAGCAACAAAAATTAATTATTTCTGGAAATTTAACAGGAGACGGATGAGAAATATGATTTATAGAATGTTTATTTTAATATTCTCCGTTGTCGAACGGTTACATGAAAACGTACTTTTTTTTATTTTCCGCAGAAAAGTACAACGGTCATAAAACATCTTCGAATTTATGCCTCTCCTCACTTTTTACGAGGCTAACTCGATTATTGGTTTTATTCTTCAGTCGTATATGCATATTTATTATTTAAGTCTAACACACTTGTAATTTTCCTTCTCCTTGTTAAATTAATCAGTTTCGCTTGGAGCAAAACGATAAGTGAACTCCGATAAGGGTCATCGCGCAAACAGAATTTGCCTCGCGTATATACAATCGATTGCAGGACGTACGATAATTTTCTGCGAGTGATTCAGCGGAGTGACGAAAGTATTGTAAATTACTGATTGCAGTCGTTTTCTCTTTGCCATTTGTTACATCCCGGTCCAATTTCGTACGTCGTCGGAAATACGATGAAAGGATGCCATTATCTCAAGCAGGCTTTACTCACGCATATTTGCCTTGCGCGAATAAGTAGATACGCAAATCAGCAGCGAGCAAGGGCAAACACGCTCTCGCTTCCTTAATAGCCCCTGGCAACTAGCACAATTGGAGCGGCAATCGTGCCAATTAAAATTTCATATCCTCAAACTCTCGAATGGCTTTAAATCGGTGCTATCGATATTGCGCGAGGAGCATTAAAATGAACTTGTTCGTTGCGCATTAGAAGACAATGCTAAACATAGCTGAGGTCGGGGTTAAAGCCGCATTTGACGACGCGAAAAGGTCACGACCACTCCCCAGAGATCGTGCAACTTACCTTCCCAGCTTCCAAAATAAAAAACCTTCCACGCAGACTTGCCGAAGAGTCGCCTAATTTTTCCCCGAGTCTTCACTCGTTTGAGAGTCCAACATCCAGTCCCGTTTCGTTGCTGCGAAAATGTCTGCGGAAACGCATAGCGGAGAGCGCGTTACTGATAATTTCATGGAGATCCTGGAAATCCTGTAGCGTAGGTTCGCCACCGTACGAAAATACGGAGCGTCTCACGCTCGCGCGTCCGAAGGAGGAAACAATATTCTTCCTCCTCTGTACCTAATAGGGGGATCTTGCCTGAGCCGTATTATCCTTGTGAAAAATTCACGGTCTCTAAAAGCACGGCCATTCGGCTCTTCCGGACCCGGTCGATCGTCTTGTATATTCGTCGTGTTCCGCCGGCCCCGGAATCCGCATTTCCATAAGAGCACCGGCGCGCCATCACCCTCGCGAGGATCCTCCCTCTCCCCCTCGATCGAATCTTTTATCATTCCGCCATCTCCTCCAACGATCTCGCGTGCCTGTTCGCGCGGTCCCTTAACGACGTTACAACGCGCCGATCGATGGGTATAATTCACGAACGGCAACGCTTCCATAATCCCCCGGTGGCTCGCTCTTCCATCCCTCGCCCCGCGCCCCGACGCGGACGGGCGTTGTGTACTCGCGTTAAGACTTAAATCATGCTCGGCCCTGTAGTCAGAAACGACACCGGAGACACGGCTGTCGTCGCGTTGTTACGAGCAGCGGTACAAACGTACGATATAATCGCGCGGCGCTGGAGATACCTCGCGACATTAACGGGTAGTTTATCAGAGAGCGGAATAGGCGGTTTACTCTCAGAACAGTGAGATTAAACTGCGCCATCAGAATACTCGTCGCTCGCCACGCAATTCGGGGAAGAATTAAAACAAACCGTGAATTGTGCTCCGTCGAACGTCTATTCGCTACGCTTGTCAGCAGGCTTTCCCGCGACAGTACGAGTCTTTCGTAATATTCTACCGAGGGGCTCCCAGAATGAGGGCTCGATATACCCCCATAAGGACGCGCAGTCTATTTGTACAGGATGTTCCAGGAAGGGTCAATATTCTGGGAGGTGATAGTATCGGTCATTTTAAGCAAAATTTTTCACATGAATATATGTCCCATTCCTCCGTCATGCTGAAGCTGCATAACACGTCGTGTATCCAAAGAAACGTCTTCTAGTTGTCTGGTAATGCATTTAGCAGAAATTCCACGTAATTTTGTCCTGCCATAAGATCTTCTGAAATAACGGTATTTGCTAAGTAATTTTGCAACTGTACGTTCAAATAGCTCTATCTCGGAAACAGTGGGGACTGAGACATATATTCGTATGAACATTTTTGCTTAAAATGACCGATGCTATCACCTCCCAGAATACCGATCTTTCTTCCTGGAACACCCCGTATAAAGGCAAACACACGAAAAGACTTAAGCGGTAAGACTTAAGAATTTCAAGCAATCGGAATTTTCAGCATTGCTTAATTTCAAAATGGCTGCTTACGTTCTCGACGGTCATTGATCATTTCCGTTAAGTCTTGAGTTTTCCTGCTTAAGTTTGTTCGTGAGTTCGGGCCTTGAGTCTATGGGAAAGAAAATCGAGCGTGGGCGAAAACTTTTGGCTACGATTACAGCCGATAAACGTCCTTAAAGGTTCCACATAAATTGATTCGTTCCGCGTAACGTGTACTTTATGCTTTATAATTGAGTCCGCAAAGTTACATACGTATCTAAAATTAATTTCCCTAAAGCAATATTGAAGCGAAAGCATTACTCAATCTGTTTTCACGTCTAGGAAAAAGATTTCGCGGCCAGCGCGCTGCTTTTTACAGATATATTTGCTGTCTTGAAAAAAAAATTGACAAACATTTGTCTCCTGTCGACCGCGCGACGCTGCAGGGAAAATTGACGGATCCTTTTTGTTCTGGCGTTCTACCTCACCCGAACGGCCGACGTATTCATCGATCTGCTTACGTCAATTACGATGGAACGTAATAGAGGCATTACTCTTAACCGGTCGTTGTTCCGTGGTCGTAAAAAAATTCAGCGCGTCGTAAGAATATGCTCATCGCCCAAGTTTCGCGCCCCCTGCCGCCTCGCACCCCCGCGCCGCATCCCGGCCGGCGCTGCGCAATCTTCGTAAAAATAGAGGAAATAAATTGCCGCGCGGAAAATTGTGGGACGGGCCCCCGACTCTATCATCGCTCATCATTAAAAATTTTATATTACGGGGTTTACATCGCGCGAGACTTCGCGGAAATTACAGCGGGCGCGGTGTCTTATCTGTAAATATTTCATTAGGTTAAATTAGGTATTAATCCTTGAGCTTTCAGTGCGGACTGTCTGCGAAACTCATAGCTTCTATAATAATAATGATAATACTACGGGCCATATTTATTAAGCGCGCTGTGCAATTAATATTAAATCAGGCCGGAAAATGTGTGTAATTTTAATGTATTTCCTTAAAAGTCAAAATATTTAATTTTGCTAATTGTTAAAAATACAAAAAATTATTCGCAGTTGCACAGTTGTGTAATTTGTAAAAGCGCAGATGCGGTAAAACAATAATAGAAAGCTAAAAAACGCACGCTCTTTTTCATAAATGCGCATTCCATTTTGACTATAAAGTAACAATTAAAACGCACATTACGAGTACTTTTCATAGTCAACGTGGTTTCGTAACGTAACGATAAAGACTACTACCAACTGTTTCTGAAGACTGTGACGAGTACCGTTCTCTCAAATATATTTTATACAACGCACCCTTATTCAGCGCAAATGTAAAGCGTTTTTGATGAAAATTTTAATTTAAATTTCGTAACATAAGTTTCAACAATTTTAATAATATTATTTTTAATCAAACATAAAAATGTAATTAATACTCGTGTAAATAAAATTAATTGCAATCTCTAAAATACGTTTTCAGGAAAAATAACGCCGTGTCGTGGCTACAACGCGAACAACCACTCACGCCGACTGTCCCCATTCGTGTTGATTGTTCCAAAATTGAAAGTGATATTAAAAAAAAAAGGATCCGTCGTCGCGCTTTCCGCTCGGTCGTGTAAGTGCCCGAGCTCGCGGCCTTATTTGCCGGGTTCCGTGCTTCGGAATTTAAAGGCTGCTTGCATAATTTGGAGCGCCCTCGATATGATAGGCGACATATTTCATCTCGAGTGAGCGCCCTTTCCACCACTTCCTCCACGAATTATCGGTACTTCGCCGACGCGGCACGTACGTGGCTCATGACTTGTGCGTATTTTATCCTGGCATATTAATTAACTCCAGAGCGTCGTCCGGGGTTTTTACACCGGCCGGCTCGGCGCTGCGCGGAGCATCGCGAAATTCACTTGAGCGATTATAAATGCGCCGGAGCGAGACAAATAAAGGATAAAGGTGGTCTAGAGCCGCGAATGTTGCCGAGCTAGATAAGCGTTTATCTTTCTCTATATTTATTTCAAGTTCCATAAGTAAAGCGACACGCGGCCGCTTGCCGCTAAATATATCGTTTATCAAAATAAACATGATCGCCGCGCCATATTGTTCTTGGATAATCGTGTCTCGTTTCACATATAATTATGGTAAAATTGCGAACGGTCATTGAATACGACCACTCTGCGTCGACGTCATTTCGACGATACTTTGTTGTCCTGTTTTATTTACGAGTAAAAATCCAATAAGTCTAACTGCAAACAGTAACGCAATTCATTTGCGATACATCAATAACGCAAGTAACAAATTATCCATGGGTATCAAATTTTATATTGTTACTCCATGTAATATCTAACGCGTCTGTTTCACGTTACTCCCGACATCAGTTTTCGAACATGTCAAAAGAGAAACGCTGGGGGAAATTCGGCTGCACTTGAAATACATATTGTTGTGAAATAATATACTTTTTTTCCGGGCCGCACAATCCCATTCGCTGTGAAATAAATATATCTATTTGTCGATTAAGCGAATAAAACGACATCGATATGATTGTTACCGATTTGCAGAGCGTCGCGTATGCCGGGCGCATATACATAGCTGTATCAAGAAGCGGAGTGTGTTGTCATCTGGCAACCCAATTTGTTGTTTTAACAAAATAAATTGCAAATTCGCGTAACGCGATTCTCTCGCCGAATTGGCAGAACCCCCGGCCAGCCCTCGGTGTGAACTGCTGTTCAAATTGAATAATGAATCGCGTCCCGTTTTTTCGTTCCCGGGATGCCGTCGCACTTCAAGATTAATTAAAAAGTGTCATTATTTATTTAGCGCGTAACTGCGCTTATACTTCGGATGCAATTACGTTGTCCGCACGAACAAACGGTCGCGTCGGGCGGGTCGGCCTGTATTTAAAATCCTTTGACGCTTAATTTCTGCGCTCGTTGGTCGGGGAAGGGGGCGGGGGAGGGGGAGATAAAAAAAAGTTTCGTCCGCAATCGGCATGCACCGAAAGATTTGCGTCGATTTTCAACGTATCGGTCGACGACCCGACGGCGTCTCAACTGACCGAGCGATCGCGCGCGATAAAAGAGCGGGAGGAAAAAAAAGAGCCGCTAAACGCGGGATACTTTTCGACAGCGCGGAACGGAAAAGTCGGCTATCTAAATCTCAGGTAGAAGCTCGGAATAATTCGCTCCGGCGGGCAGAGGGCCAGGGAGTAACTTAATACCTCGTCGCGTTGTCGTTGCGGAAAGTAAAGAAATCCGACGTGTACTTAATAAGTTTTCGGTGATAACCGCGCGGCTCGGGTCTCCGTAGCGAGACGCTCGACTCCGCCGACTTGCCACGTCGGTGCCCTTATTACCCAGACCCTGCTCCGAGGCCCTCCTCGCGCGCCAGAATCGCGAGTAATCTTAATAACTGCCGAGCCGGGACCCAGGGGCAATAACTATCAGGCGGAATTTACTCAGCGATGTTTTTAAATCGCGGGGCGAGAGCGAGGCTTCCGATCCCGTCGGCGCTGCCGCCCGTGGAGCGGCTGAAAAATTCAAGCCGCGGCATCTCGATGATCTCGCGGGCGTATCTCCTCCCGACGACGAAATAATTTCCCTTAACGAGCCGAGTGGCGCTCGCGGATGTAATATACGTCCGCGATATTGACGATAAGCGGCGGTTCCGCGGGAGCCTCCTCGGGATGGGTTATTCGAGTGGAAGTCGCGCGACGTGTACCCGGCGTTCTCGGGATCTACGGGGGAGGGAACGCACTTGAGGTGAGAACGCGGCTGATCGAAGCCACCCTTGCGCCGGGGTGAATTTTAGCGCGGCGATGGTCGGCGCGGCGCCGCGGAACGGTGAAATATGAATCTCGGTCGGCGAGCAGTCAACGAAACCGAGATAATCAAACGCCGCTATCTACCATTGCTCTCTGTAAATCCCAGAAGCAATAAAGTTGCGGTAGGACGAGACGGCGGGGAAGAGAGGGACGAAATGGCGTTACCTTCCGTTACCTCCTTCTTCCACGGTAGAATGGCAGCTACTGCGAAAGAGGGAAAAGGGAGGGAGAGAGAGAGAGAGAGGGGGGGGGTTTCTAGACGATTTTTTAATTACTCGCTCGCAATTTCGCGTCTCCGCCCGACGTAAACGCCATTTCGCGAGAACGGCCGGCAGACAATTGGCGAGAGAAACGAAAGGCCGGCACGGAGATGCCTGTCGGAACGATCCAGGATTTATGTTATCTCCGGAGGACTCGCGGGACGCACGGGTGCACGTGTCGGGGAAACCGGATTGGCGGAAAAGAGGGGTAGAAACGTGAAGGTCGTTCTGGCCGATATATATATATATATATATATATACACGCGAGGGGAGGGGGAGGAACCTCGCGCTCTTTCTGGGAGAGGGACTCTGCGAATTCTCACCTCGCCGTCCTCATAATCCTGCCTTCCCGGGGAGTCGCGCATTACCGCGCGCGCGCATATAGGTGCATGATAAATGAAATAATGAAACTCGGCGTCTCTAGCTCCTCGTGCTTCGAGCTCCGCGTAATTAATAGGAGGAAACGCGACAAAGTGTTCGTTACGGCGACACCGTTTCTAATTTCGCCGTAGTGTAATATACAGTATTAATTTTGCCTGCTTTATTATGCCACGCGTTTTTAACAATATCTACGGAATATCTAGCGCTGATACACGTTGCATGCATTACGTAATTGGGCTGAGCCGCGAAATCCTATTACTTGTACGTCCCGGAAATGCGTACCTTCAACGTAGAAAGAGAATCGAAACGCTCGTTCTAAAGATAAGCCGCGTTAATAACGAGTAATGTCGATGGCGCACTTACCTGTAACCAGCTAACGCCGGGCGTTGAAGATCTATATATATTTTTTTACGGAGATACACAAGGGTCGAAAAAGATTAATTTCCTGGCGATCGTTGGTTGACTTTAGAAACTTGAAAAGTACAGACACACGAAAATGAAAGAGAAGACGGACATTTCGGCCGTAATTTCTACCGCGGGTATTTAAGAAAAAGATCCAGGCGCAAGTTTTTAAAGCCATCCAAAGATCAACAGCGGTCCTTCATCTCGTCGGTTTTTATATCAACACGTTTATTCTGATTACGTTGAGGTGTGTATATATTTATAGAGAGAGATCTATAATTATTGTAGATACACGTAGTATGGTCGTCGCAATTTCAATTTTTGACACGCTCGCGTTTCTCTCGTCAGGCTCGCCAGATGGATTTCGCGAATCACTCAAACGCACGCACACACACACACACGCGCGCGAACCTCGGAGGAATGTACAAACGAACACGCACGCACGGGTTTATCCGTCCAAAATATTATGTACAATTCAACGTAGACGCAACTCGGCCAGGCTCATCGTCGCAATTGCCGTTTCGCGCGGGTAGGGTCACAGTTTTGCCAGCGTCAATCGAAGAATGAAAGTCGCACAAACGTCAGTTAAAAAATAATATCCAATAAAAAAAGAGTTTCGAGTTTGCACCAGCAAACCGTTTAGTGTTTCGAGCCGTCACTTGTCGCACTTGATTGACGTTTTCCTTCTACTTTTCAATTATACGTCGATAATCGCGACAATTAAAGTCGTAATAACGTAAATAAAAGATACACGCGGACCAGTCGATTCGCGAGGAACAACCTGTCCGGGATGGACGAACGAGAGATGAGCGAATGTGCTCGGAAGTCAGGACGAAGGCAATTTTGCATCGTGCCACGTAATGGGCAATTAATGTTCATTCCGTATTCGAAAGATCGGACATTGTGGTACACTTCGATATCCGATAGATATTCAAAAGGACCACGAGTGGGGTTATCCGTGCTGCGGGGATGGATTACGGATTTCGCGAGACATTTCGGGGAATTGTGCGGCGGTTATCGCGGCAGTGATACGTAAGCGTCGATGAATATTCCGCTGCAGAAGCGACTTTTGATGCCTTTTAGGGCCTTTGGTGCTTCCGGTACAAGCTAATAGACTCGTGCCCCGCGGAGTCCGGCGGTTCCAGCCGCGGAGGCGCCGCGCGCCGGGGCTCGGAATTGACTTTCAGATTTGATAAGCCGATGCGGAATTTCATGTAGGGGCTTCTTTTGAAACTGGGCGAAACGCGGCGCTGGCCGGATCACCATTTAGCCCCCCAAGAGGCTTCCCTCTCGCGGGTGCATGCACGCCGCAATGCCATGCAGGCTCTGCACAAAGTGCAACTGGAGGCTGCGGTGAAACGAATGGGCCTGTTCGAACGTGGTGATTTAACGGGCGGTTCTTATTCGCGGAATTTTCGGTCAACGTTCCTCTTTTCGACCGCGTCAACGATTGAAAAGTGCTATTTTTATTGGGGACAACAGCAGTGATTGCAATTACATTAATTCGTTACGAAAAGTCTTAGCATCAGGATTTTCCATCATCAAATCGTTTAATTGTATCGGGACGTTCTATAAAAAATCATTTCCGATGTGCGTTACAATAAAAGAAAGCAAAGAGCGTCTATATTTAAAAAAAATCGGGAAAGAAGGTAAACTGACTTTTTAAATGTCGGAATTCTCGAAAATGACAATCGGCAACGACTGAGGTGTCTATACTTGCGTTTGTTTTATAAAATGTAATTATAATATTTCTACCGTGTCACGTTATGGTGACGACATTTCTGTGAAAAAATGAAACGTGTTAAATGGAGATTTAGCACACTCGAGCCCGCTGCTTAAACATCAAACCAACTAGTCGAAAGCACAAAACACCAGCGACATGTATCAGCCTGTAATTGCTCATTACGCGGCGCCCGTTCGCCGCGCGGCCGCGGCCGCGAAATTGGGTCGCGTCGCGCGAAACTCGGCGCTGGCCATCGTTTCTTTATTACCGTCAAAATTTCCGCGGCGCCGGGACCGGCCGCGTTCACACGTGCCCGCCGGTATTTGACAGGAAACGTGGAATGTATTGCACGGCGTGCGAGAAGCGAGAATTTAGGGTGGAGGGCGCGAGGAGAAAACGTGCGCGATCGTTAACGGAGCGCGTGCTTAAAATACCTGCGAAACCGGAAGGACTCCGCCAATCGAACTTTTGTACATGTGTACAGACACGCCCGGGTATACGTACCGGGTGATCCACTGCAGAGCTACTGCACTGCAGCTATTGTATGCACCGTACGACGTACGTGATACGGGTAATAAGTTATAACCTTATCAGGCTGGGTCGCATTATTGCGACCGAACGTGTGCATAGATACGTAAATATTTAAAGCGACGAAGCGTAAGAACGATTATGGAAACGACGGGGCGAGGGAGAGAACTTTAACTCGGAAATTCGACTAAAGAATCCACGTCATTTAATCGAAGTCGCGCGGGACTTTTTTTTCCCCTACGAAGAAACACGTAATTAAGAAAATAGCATCGCTATAGGTGAAAATAGATGGCGATGCGTTATCTTCGGTACAATGGAGCAAGATATAAAAGAGGACAAACGGCTTAAACAATTCGATGTCTTTTACGCCGGGGGAAAAATCGATCTTACAGAGATTCAATTGGAGCACTCGAGATATAATTCTCTTTTCTCCGTCCACTTCGATCTCTCTCGTTCGAGCGCCGGACGCGAAAGAACAAAGGGAAAAAAAGAGAGGGACGCTCTCATCTCAACCCTTTCGCGAATTCTTGAAAATCCTTTAGTGCGACGTAAATAACTGCGACACTCCAACGGCAGTGGAAAGAAAGGCGCGAGTTCGTGAGTATTCTGGAAATAACTCAAACGTAACGTGACTTTCGGTGCCGTTGGCAAGATATTTTCTTGTAAGGTCAAGACGACGACTGAAGAATCAACGTAAATTGTTTTTCCGCGGCAATCAGTTAGAGAAGAATCGTGAAGCAACGATGAGAGCGCGTATCCACCCACACACACACATACACATATCTCTTTGTTTTAATTGTTTCCAGTCCTCAATCGCAGGTCGCCACAATCAAACGTACACGGCGAGAGATTCGCGTGTGTCGCGCTCACGCAGGCACATACGCATGTACACACACTTGCACGCGCAGGCACACGTACATATACATATATCTTTATTTCCTTGTCTGACCATTAATCGCCAAACCGATCGTTTAATTATACAGTCCCGCCCTCCCTTTTAAACGGGCCCCCCGCCTAATTGGGCGCCCCAAGACTGCACGATATACGCGGAGGTATTGTATTACGCACACTCTGAAAAAATATCTCGGCGCTGTACATCGGAGCATATATCTTACAAATTACGGAGGGGCGTACGCGCACGAAGGAGCGTTCGTCGCGTCGACTCTCCTCGGCGCTACGTCGACCGACGACGACGACGATCAATTACGTTCGTATGACGATATCGATTAGCCACGGGGGGGGGGGGGGGAACGACGAGACACCGGGGGTAGAGATGCAATCAACATAATCGATGTCGGAACAAGGAATCGAATGATAATTCGTGGCGAACTAATAAGCCCGGAATTCCTCAAGTTCCACTTAAAGGAGGGAAGATTTGCGCGCCGGGGTCGTTACTCTCGTGTCCCGTCATTACGATCTCCCGGCGAACGTAGTGCCTTGTGAATGTCGTTAACGAATTCGTCGATAACGATCCTTCGTGCCTGTTCCGACGTCCCTCAGACAAGTAGGGGTTTAACCTCGGGCACCTCGCAAATAAAGTCTCTCTTTTCTCGCATCGTCCCTATGTACAAGGTATTTACATTCCGTCTCCGCTGCGTAAATGCGACGAGGACCTATATAATATATATATATATATATATCTCTCTAAGATGTACACACACGCGCGCGCGCGTGTACATTTGTACGGTGCACAACGTACGGCGACGCGCGAAAAGTACTCCTCGAAATCGGCTCTTCGTCTCGCCTCGACGGCGAACTCGATGGAGACGAGCGCGACATGGCAGTCGGGGTTGTGCGCGTTTTGGCAGTCCTAGGACACACGTTTGTCTACGCGTTTTCATCGCACGTCACGTCAGTCCGCGGATTGTGGGCTCATTGGGAAGCGACGATAAAAGATCGGCCGCTAAAACGGTGAACTACATCGCAACGTCCGCCGTACGGTGTTACGTAGTGCCCGCTCTACCTCTTATTTACGGATAGAGCGGACTAGACTGAGTCGAAAAGTCCTCTACCATTCTGCAATTTTCGCGACAGTTATCGAGTTATTAATTAGTAAAAATCGCTGTCTTGGCCCGGCCTACCGTCCAATTCAAGCTCGCGGCGAAACGCGGCCGTCCCGCGATTGGCTTTGCTATTGTACGAGACACGGTAGTATTTCGAAAATAATTCGCCGTAGCAATTGCACCCCTAGGGATCGAAGGGTGATTTCTACCCCCTACATTGTGCATTGAACCGAAACAAAAAAAGTACGCGTTCAATATTTTTTAGTATTCAATTAGTGTGCCAAGTTTCATTCAGATCGGTGAGTGGCGGTTGGGTGGTGTTACTTGTCAGTCTAGTCCGCTCTATCCATAAATAAAAGGTGAGGCGGATATTGCATAACACCCTGTATAAGCGGTCAATTACTTTTAAACGCATTTTTCTCGTCCATCCTCGAGCGTTTTACTTTCTTAATGATTTTCGCCGCGGAGATCGAGCCGCTGCTCGCATCGCAAATTTGGATAAGTCAGTCGTAGTTTTAATATAAGCGATTACAAGTAAGATCGATCCCCCTGCCGGGAATGAAAAAAGCCGATAGCCGATAAAAAAATACAGCATTATTCCGGACTGAGATATTTCAATAAAGCTCAAACTCCAATTAAGTCCCGAAGAATATATAGCCGCGATATAATTTACCGTTGGCGAGCCGCTTTCAATTTAACAGTTCTGCAACGTTATTGTCCTCCGATCCCGTCGCAAAAATATTCTCCGATCGTAACGAAACGTAATTACGGATAATGCATAGACGCACGTCGCTATTGAACGGTGCGCAGTGTACAAGGTACGTCTCTGTTAATTAGAATTAATATACATATTTTCGGAGCGCAGCAGGCTCTTTATCAACGCACACGGTAATTTCCGTAATTATAATCTAAAATTTACTCCGTGTCCTCGTCCCCTCGAGGAAAAGTCGCTATTTACAGTGCCTTAGCGGATACGAGGATGTAGTGTCAGGTCATCTTGGAAGAAACTCCATTATTGTTAAAATTCGACGCTCGCTAAAGTTTCCACGCGCGAATATCATCTCCGTTCACGTGCCGCGCGAATAGACTAGAAGGTTGTAACGCTGGAAGGATAAAGAACGGGCTCGGGCCGCGAAAGGGAAGATCGATAGTCCGGCTAATTTCATAGTTGGCGAAATTCCTCTTACCTTGAAAGTTTCCGGTAGCGTGTGGCGCACTGTAAATAATTCAATAACGTCGATACGTCGAGATTTAATAAAATCAGTCTTCACGTGACACTTTATCCCGAAATTTCGTGCTGGAGTTTTAAGTTTTAAGTGCCAGTTTTACGTCCCGTACGAGTAAGGTTCATTTTATACGTGTGTCTTCGGAAAAATATATCGATCGATCGATCGAACAACAGCGTGATCGAATAGCGCTTATTTACAACGTCGTTGCAATAAAAACCGGAAATCGAATTGCTCGCAAGATTGTATTTTTCAACGGGGAATAAAATCAGATGGTAACGGAAAAAGGACGAGAACGTGTCCGACATTGAGAAAATCTTCACGTCGGATTTTCGTAACTGCTGCGCTTTATACGGCGCGCTTGTTTCGCGTCGCGGCTCGCGGCGCGGAAATATTTTGCGGATTTTCGCGGAAATAAGTCGATCTTTCTCGACGCGGCGCGCGGATCTTCTCCGTTCTCCGTTTCTCCCGAAATTTACTGTTGCACTCGGCGCGACATAATCGACGCGATACGACACTCCGAGAAAGAGAAAGAAAAAGAAAGAGAGAGAGAGAGAGAGAGAGAGAGAGAGAGAGAGAGAGAGAGAGAGAGAAACGGAGAGAGCATATCGTCGATAAAAACGCGCCATTCTACGAAAATACACTCAACGCGACGATCTTCTTTATCCCCATACTCACTTTGTAATACAAAGTATACTCTCGGGATAGAAAATCTACATTCGCCGTTACGAGACATAGGTACATCGATTTTTCCTCTCGCGGCACGAACATACGTGGAACGCGGAAATCTAGGTTCTTTTTTTTGGACATGTTTCTTTCCATTCCGTCGGCCATTCAGTCAATCGATGGGATCTCGGATAAATATTCGTAGATTTTCAGACGCCGATGTTTTCAGAATCAAAAAACGATGACATCACGTATGGTGATGCTCTCCTATGAAAATTTCATTTCGCAATCGTGCGACCAGCAGTGCTACGTTTTCGACCAGTATCGTGTTAATATAATACATCAACACACGTATTCTTATTTGGCTTATTACGATGTAAATTATGATATAAATCTGGAGTGTAAATGTCTTTTTTTTTCTGAAAAATCCAGCATTGTTTCAATAAAAATGCTGTTGGTCACGGAATTCATTTTAAAATTTTACTAAACTGTTCTGGCGTACTTTCGTCATGTCTTGCCGAGGCTAAATGGAATATCTGAAAATTGGGCAGTGATAAACTTGATATATCTCTTTCGTAGATTTTTCATATGACATATGTACTCGGAACACAATGGAATGTCGAAACGAATGAATTTGGTTGCTGCACGTTATCCGATATTGGAATCTCTCGATATGTATTCTTCAAGATTATTTGGTCAGTCCTGAACGTTCGTATCATTAGCTACCTTGATAGGATCGCAAACCGTGCAAGTAGGTAGCGGTACAAAGACATCTAGCTCTTTCGTTCTATTATCCTCGGTGCATTCACGTGAGTCTTACCGAAGCGGCGGCTACCCGATCATTTTCCTCGTTGTACGGCGTCGTCAGTCACGATCAGAAAGTTCGTCCGTTTCAGACACGAGCGCTGCCACTCGTCGTCGGACGAAAGCCCGTAACGTCTGAAGACGAGCGATCACGTCGCTCGACGTGCGCGTGATTGCCTCGCGTTCGGACGAAACTCATAATTCACATTAGGTATACCTTTTCCCGGGAATTCGAGGACGTTACCTGGGAGAGCAGCGCAAGTCCAGGAATCGAAAGGTCGCGCACCACGAAGACGCGCACGATCGCCACGAGCCGGCGGCCATATCAGACGTAGTACTCGTTGACGTTGAGCGCGTCGGAATCGCGTCCCTATACGCAGCTCTCTTGGGTCGAGATCAGGGGTGTGCGGACGGTGACCACCTCTCTCGTCGGGTGGTGCTGCTTGCCGCTCATGACGGTGGCGACGGTGGAATCCTGGAGCACGTTCGCCGTCGTTAGAGGGGTGGTCGCGCATGACGGCGCGTTGGGGACGTCCAGTTTCGGCGGCCTGGCGTTGTGGTCGATGCAGGCGTAGACCGTGGCTTCCTTCGTGTACGGCTTGCCGCCCACGATCACCCCGAGACCGCCGCCGTAACCCTGAAGACCACTCAGACCGCCAACTCCGCCGCCGAGACTAGCCAGTTTGGCGTCGGTCGCCAGGGTCGACAGGGTGGTGGGTCTCGCTAGGCACAGCTCGGCGTACGTCACCTCCCCGGATAACTGAAAGAGGAAAATTGGGCCGCGTTGCACAAAGACCGTTCGGACGCGCGAGCGAGAGGGACCGTGTCGTAAAAGGAAATTTCGCTGGCCTTTTTAGCAAGACGAGGTTAATTAATTTATAGACCCGGCAAACAGACGGTTCGCAGCAGTTACTATCTATGTTACGTAACTGGTTACGTGATATATCTAGTAATGTTATGTAAATGCTACATCTGTGTTTACTGGGTAGCGATGGATCATCTAGCTAAGTGGCTAAAATGTTGATGGGAACATAACTGTGCATACTTGTAGTTCTGAGTAAGCTATGCGACAGCGAAAGACACTTTTCTCCTAACTCCAATTGAATGAGGTGCATCGAAACATACGATAATCGCCGGGTTCTACATGAGCCTTGAATCCGATTAGGGATTAAGTACGTGTATTGTTTTCATCGATCGAATCTGCCGCGTATTATGCAACAAGTCCGCTCGGATGTCTAATGACACGTGGGTAACAGGAGATTAAACCAATTTCAATACATTAGCGTTGGTTTATAGATGTGTGCGCGGGGCATAATCCGCCAAAGTAAATGCAGCCATTATACCGCGACGCGTACGCTCGGACATTTAAATAATCCCCTGTCCGCGAGACGGCCAACTTTCGCGATAGGGCCAAAGCGTTTCTAAGAAAACGAGTTTTCGCCTCGCGTTTTCGCTAGTCCCAGGACTTAGATAATACGGACGGGTCTAACTTGCGAAATTTTCACTCCTGAATATTCCTAAGGGACCGGCCTGGACTAGTTGGCTCGTATTACGGAAACTTTTGACGGCGAGAGTTCCTTCGACTGTTTAGAACGGCGAACCCTCGAGTGCCCGACGCCATTCCCCATAAATTGGACGCAAAACAACGCGGGGAATGTTTCCTCGCGATGGAACATTGGGGAAAAGGTACGACGTAGACGAAGTTGTTCGCGGGAGCGAGCCAAACTCGTCGGATTTTATCATGGAAAGGATCAAGAAGAAATCACGAGTTCCATAGATTTTCGAAGCGCAAGCTGGCTCTTGTGCCGCCTTTTACCACCATCTGTCTATATTTTCTATGGAAATCTATATTTCATCGAGATTTAGCCAACTCCAACAATTTTCCGGGTACTTGAGGCTACGAGGAATTCAACGCTGATAATCATCCATACCGCCAATGCTGAAAACGTTTTCACATTCAGCGGAAAGATTTCAACAATTGGCATTTAAAGGAAAAGCAACAATTAAGGGGGAAACGGAATACGAAAATCCTTAGCGATAATCAAAGTTTTCCACTCTGGAGTTTTGTTCCTGCCGAGGTTTTACTAACAGAACTTTAGATCCCCGCGGTAATTAGCAATTAATTTGGTGTGAAATTGAGGGTGAAGTTTCAGCGAATCGTGACGAAAGGAACTCAAGAGGAGATCGGAGAGAATTTGAAAGGCAGCCCGCGCGAACTTAACGAGGAGAGCGCGATATTTCGATTCCGACCGTTCGTCCTCGCGGCTTACGAATGTAAATTTCTTTCTTCGCGTTTACGACCCGTCGGTTAATCGCGTTGCACAAAATAATTCCATTTCGAAGAGATCGTTATTTGTAATCGTAGCGTTGGAATTTCTCCGACCTCAGAATGTCTCCCAAAATCGAGAAGGGACGTGGACAGTGCAATTTTCTAGTTTCGAACTGCTGGAAGCGTTGCTTTCCGGTGGAAACTTTACGCACCGCCATCCTCCCCGGATGGATACTGTTATTTCAAACTACACCGCTGGAGGACTTTCTTGAAAACGTTGGCTGAAGCTTTTCGCGAAGCTCGAAAGGAAAAGGGAAAACGACGCGACGGTACGACAACGGCCGTACGATTCGGCCAACTGTTTCGTTTCTTCCATTTCTTTGCACTTCACTTCCTCAGTTTCCCATCTCATTGGACGAACCTATTAACTTTATTAAAACGTCCTTCGCTTGCTTGACTAACGAAATTCTCGTGATTTAAACTATCGACTTTAATTGTTTAAAGTCTCTCTTTGCTGCAAGCGGTTCGTATTACATTCATTTCCCTCTCATGAAATCAGAACATCCATTTACACGTAATGGCTATAGCAACTATACTACGGCATATAGTTGTGCCGAGCGGGACAACAAAGTATAATTTAACATAGATTCTGAAGGGAATTGTTAGAGTTTGTTAGAGAATTGGCTTTCGCATTTGGCGGCTATTCACTAAAGTGTTCCGTGCGATTATAATACGCTATTCAATTCCTACATTATATCTTATATATTAAAATATAGTAACATTAAGACAATTGATATCAAAATAAAGTAGTGTATAATATAAAATATAACGTCTTGCAATTTTACGCGATTGACGACCGATGGAACAGAGAAACCTAATGAGAAAAAGAAATAAACGCACGGTGAGTTAGAAAAATAAAAGAAGTCGGAATACTGATACAATATAATCAACACAAAAAATACAATTTATAAAACATTTATTAATAACATAATAAACACAAACACAAATATATATCATATTTATTCAGTTATTTATTTCTATGGAGCTATGGATATGCACGGGAGAAGGGACATAAATCAGTGATTTGAAAGACCTTAACATATGCATTTTTATGAAATTTCAATGACATTCCCCATTTTCGTATTCGCCATGCTGGATTTGTCAATTTGAAATTTAATCATATTTGACATCAATGACCGTAAAACTTTTATATATGCATTTTTATGAGATTTTGATGAAATTTTCATTTTCCTGCCCGTCATATTGCATCTGTCATTTCGAATTTTGAAATTTAAACCTCGCATTTGATATCAATGCACTTTACAAAAGTTTCATATACATTTTTATAAATAGTATACGAGAAATTTCATTTATCTTAATATTTTCACGTCTGCTATACTTAATCTATTATTTTAAATCACACACATTTGGCATTATCTTAACAAAACGTTCATATATACATTTTTGCAATTAATAATTTTCAAACTGTGGCCAAATATCTATAGTATCGGTCGATATATGGTTCTTTCGCCGATATGAAAGGTCAAGGAAATTAGGAAACTTTCGAGGTGCTACTTACCGGCAAGGTTGGATAGTTGGTATATTCGTTATGCGAATAGGCGGGAAGTCCTTGCAGGTGATTATTCGTCTGCTGGGTCGGAAGGGACGACGGTGGAAGACCATCCGGTGTGTTTTGCGTTGCCAACGGTGTGCCGGAAGTCGAGCCGGTCAGCTGATAATCTGAATCTTTGATTTCAAGCACGTGAAAAATTGCCACTTTGTTTCGCAGCAAGATATTATCGACTTAGGTCTCGTTGAAAAGTTCACGTCTGCTTCTCAAAAGTATCTTGACATATCGATTAGAACTCGCAAGTAAACGTGAACTTTTCAAATAACGTGGTCAAGTTGTATGGCATTTATCAAAAATAGAAATGTATTCCTGACCTATTTTACTATAGGGCGAATATAAATGGTTTCCCCTGGTTCTTAAATAATTGATATAAATCGTGTATATACATACACATATGTGTGCACAAAAAATATAAATAAAAAATATAATATGTTCCTCCGCACGTCATAAGCTAATAATAACGGCTAATTCCAAGATACTTTATTGATTTAATCTATCTCATTAAGAATTAATTAGACGTTGCAAAATGCAAATTATTCATAGAGCTGGATCATTCATTGAAAAGAAAACCGCGATATACGTGTTCGTTATGCTATTAAACTAGTTAAATCATTAATTCACATCGTGATGACGTACTGAACTTTATCGTAATAAACTAATAACTACAAGGCATTACTAATGTATCGATACCTGGCTTAATTCATCGAGGAGCAGTATGCTAATGCGATATGTTAATTAAATAGTAATATGTACATAATCAGATATCGTTTCGACCGTGATTAAATAATTAACTAAGTAATATCGCGTCCAGAGTAATTCTCTTCATTAAGTTAACATTATACGTATATTTCGTTCAGACAACAAATTGGCGTCCCGAATATATTTCGGTCTCAATTATCAACACAAAATGTCCAATAATTATGAAGGAAATAATTCGCTTTCTTTTTTCCCTAGAAACACTCGCTGTCGATATTGCATTAAGTGCGTCGAAAAAGCGAGAAAATGCGTGTTCAAGAGATCGTGAATAAAACTCGACGTCAAAAAGAGCGCAAAGAATTTCCTCGTGTTGTAGATATAACAAAGCAATCGTCCGCGCGATGGCAACTATTCGAATGTTGCGTATCGGATTCGCATAAGCGAGCACGGTGAACAAGTCTCTCTCGTAATCGGTCGGGTAATTTATTAACAAGTTCGGGGTTAAGTTCTACGGTTACCAGCTGTATACTCAACCATAACCGCGTTCGCCAGTGCTGTTCCCGCGGTATTACTGCGAGCGATGTAATGACGCATAGCGCTACGCGTTGCTGTTAACGAATCGCGGCGCGTTCGCAATAGAGTCCGCTGAATTTTCGGTCTCGAGTACACTTGGTCAAGTGTTCTCGATCGCTGTCAATCAGATATTACGCTTGAAAGCCAGCGGCGGGCAATGTAGCTGATAAAATTTCCATGTCGAGTCAAACGTCAAACCCCCGGAACGGCAACGTTAACCCTGCCTCGTTTCCTTTCTTGTTTTTCCCTTTTTTCCCCCCCGTATAAATTCGATTCGAGTAAAAACCGCACTTCTGCGTGATTTAATATCACTCCAGCCGAATATCATTTAACTTTGTTATATTAAAAAATAAAAATATACACCGTTCAAATATCCCATTTGAAGATGTGTAGCTTATAAAATCACGAGATTGAAAAAGGTTAAGAGAAACGCATACGAAATTGTTTTATTGAAATAAAGATAGAGCAAAAGGAGGAACAAGAGAATTTAAACAGTTAGGAAATTCATTTTGGCGCAGCTGATTCTTTTTAATTACAATCCAAATGGTGTTTCTCAGGTAAATTTGCTAAAGCGTACGCAAAGAAAAGTGGGATAACCGAACACCATCTCGTTCATATGATGAGAGTAATTAAGCGCCTAGTATTATCTAATTTTAAAGACAGAGGATAAAGGAGAGAAAGCTGAAACATTATTCCCACGTGCAATTTGGACTTATGGCACTTTGTTATTATCGACGGCACGAAATCGAGTTTCTCTCGACGTCGTTGTATCTCATTTTTCTCGACCGTTTGCGTAACATCTTCGGCTTTAAGGACGCTTATCGGTAAATCGATTTTCCTACGTATTTGCTTCAAATTAGGACCAAATGCTATTAATAGTGTTATCTGTATGTCTGTTCGATTTTAAAAAATTCGATTCGTTATTTTTTTAGTAACTGTAACTAGATACTCTTACAAAGTAACTTTCCCAACCCTGATTACAAGATAGGGATACGTAGCGGTATCGTTTATACGTAATTGTAATCCGAAATTCTCCATCCGACGATATTTCAAAGCGTTCACAAAGGCAACATTGTTCGATCCTCGTTTTTCCCAAAGCGTGCAGGGACTCGATTGTTGAATTCATTCGAAGGAGAAACGTATGCGAAAATTCTGCTCTTATAGAAAAGTTGCAAGGCTATTCGTATGGTTTTTAGCCAATCGACTTTTAACTTTTCGGTAAGAGCAGATTGTCGCATACGTTTTTCTTTCAAAGCAACTCGAGAATCGCACCCTTGGTGTATACACATAAGAGCTGCGTTAATTGCGCAGTGTGTATGATTTACGCTAAAATGATTTACGCGACGTACAGAGACGGTCGCGCGGTACGGAAAGAAAGTCGAACGTGGGCAAAAACGCTACAGCCGATGAACTGTCCTTAAACCGAAAGTACAGCCGCGAACCCTTCGGGTACTCGCGATAAAAATACGGAATTTGTTTCATACGAGTGGAAGTTTTCGCGTTACTATTCAAAAGGCAGCGTGCCAGTAGGTGTGAACTTGCATCGCGTTACACCTCGTCTTTAGTCGCGGAACGCGGGACGCATACGTTTAAAATTTTCAGGGCGAAACGCCGCGTCGGGCGTGCGTCGATCGACGTATCCGCTGCCGCGATACGGGTTACGCGTTATTCGCCGCTATATACAGCGAGCATCGCGTTACTACACGCGATTTACGCGGCCAAATAATTTCGTGCATTGTCCGAATTCTCGCAACCGTGCGCTCCGCGTCGGGGGATACGCGCAGCGGATACTTCCGAAAAATTTTTTATATTTATGCGCCTACGTATTTCCCGCATAAAGCGCGCGTCAAACGACGCAAATATTAAACAGTTCGGCAGCAAAACTGGCAGGCGTGATATGTTTCATCAACGTCGTGCAATTTTTCGAGCGGCACAAAGCACTTCCACGGCCGCGCTCTTTTATTAACCATTCACCGTTCTCGCTGCACAAAGACAGCCCCCCCTACCTTTGTTGGTCGGCACGACGTCCGGATTTCTGTCGTCCGCGTCGTAAAGGTCCTCCGAACTCGGTGCGGTGGCCTTCTTTAGAGGTAAATCGCCCGGCCTTTGAGCCCGCCTCTCGCTCCTCATTCTCAGGGCGGCCAGGATGGCGACGGTGATGAGCAGGAGTGCGGCGACCACGCCGATCAGGCTCCCGAGTAACGGGGTGAACTCGAAGGGCACCGGAGTACCTGTGAACAAAACGCGCACTGCTCTCGTGCAAGTACGTCGATGCCAGGCTTTCTCTCCGCTCGCGCGGACATTGAGACGTCAAGGGGTTTACATTGAAAACAAAAAGAAGATATTCAAGTTAACAAGTGGAAAGGGGCAATAAGAGCCGAACGCCCAGGTGTTAGGTGCGGATGTAATATTAGATTTAACACTTAATAAAACTGAACTAGTCGAACGCTTCGATCAACCAATGTGGTCCTTTTCAATGACATATAACATATAACAAAGTAGATTACTTGTATCGCAACGTTAATAATTAAACGAAAGAAAGAAAGAAATATACACTAAGAGCAGGAGCTTGAGTTGTACAAATGATGATTGCAACACAAAACGAATGTCGCTCTATATGACAATCAACGATCTCACCCGGTGGTGGACATCGAAGGCTGTGCGCACATTGTAGTACATAAGAGAACGCCGAATACTTCGTACGGTATTAGGGAAGAAAGTTGTTACTCCATAGTATGCAAGTGAGCCCGTTGTGCATTGTGTAAGATGTTTTTTGAAACGCACATTTTCAACGCAACTATATAAAGAAACTACGAGTGTTTGCTTCTCATTGCCCCTTTCTGCTCATTAACTGGAATGTTTATCGACAGAGCCCTAACAATAAATTTATTAAGTGAAAAGAAAATAGTCCTTTTTCGGGCTCTGATGCTTGAAAGAAATTAAGTTACGACGATACGGCGAGCGCGGGCGGCAGTATGTTCGGCAACTAATGCGAATACGCCTCGTATACTTGTGTTCCGCGGCGCTTTTGTGTCCCGAAAATATTTCATTCGGCCGAAACAATAAACCGGCGGGGGTGCGCCCGGCGGGACAATTTTCCGGACGGGCTGCGAGGGTAAACGGGTTAAACGAGTTAAAGTCGCATTAAGCCGTAAAAAGATTCGAGATATTTGGCCCGCGCGCGAGAATGGAGCCATCTGACTACCTACCTACCTACCATTTCTAAGATTAATGAATTCGAATCCTTTTGATATCTCTCCACGGTTAAACACCGCTCCCGGGCGACGTTTAATTTTCCACGCGGCCGTCTTCCGCCACGTCTTCCCGTGGCCCGCGCTACACTCGCGCGCTATCGCTCCGCCCGTCCGTTTTTTAATCTCTTTCCTTAGCTCGGACCCTCCTGAGAGACATCGCTCGTAATTGCCACTCGTTTTAGTCACGAGCGACCGAGTGTTTTTACTCCGTGCTCCGATGCACAGCTAAAGTGCACGTTAATTTTTAATCAAGGCGAAAGTGCACCGGGGCACCCATGATATTTACCCGCCATCTACCTTCCATCGTCACCTCTGCTTTTCCCCTATTTCCGTTCTTAACTTTAGTTGATTTTCAGAGACGTGTTTTTGTTCGGCGATTTGTTCCAGCAGCGTCCTGCAGTCTCCTCGTAAAAGCCCGTTTCGAGCGATCTATAATTCGCGTCGGATTTCGGGATTGAGTGCTGCTTGTAATTTCGCGTGTCGCGCATTTTTTTTTTACGAGTGGACTTTAGAAAATTGTAAGTCGCAGCCGATCATTTTTCGTACTTGCCGACTGTGAGTGAGATTTTTCAATCACAAGGTTTTGCAGATATCACTAAAGACTCACAAATATTGGAATAATAAAATGAGCAAAGCCACTTTATACGATACAGGCAGCAGTTTGCCATTTCAGTCGCAAGGATGCTCGTTTCGTTCGGATAATAAATTGCATTGAACGCTATTGGATTACAGAAGGAGGTAAACAGGAGCGATATTTACTGATAATGTTTTTCTTTCATTCGCCATTGCTTTGTTGCTGCGAAAATTCGGTTGATCTGGCGATTTCGATCGATTCAAATTGTTAGTTTTATCCGCGACAATCGTTATTGCGCCGGGCCGCTGATTGACTTTCTGCGGGAAATGTCGTACGCCGCAAAATCGTACTCGACTAGCTGCAAAACAAACATCGCGCCACGCCACCGTTAAATGCCGATGATACCGCGCGTGACGAATTACAAATTATGTTTTTGTCCCGTGGGGTACCTTGTTTATTTTCCGTAACGCGAAAGAACTTTTAATATACACACTCCCACCAATAATATTTGCCGAACCGCGCGCGATATGGTACGGTGCAGTCGTAAGCCGGAAATTTGCACATCGCGGAAGTTTGCGTACGCGGTAAATGGAATTAAGCCCGTCCGCGTCGCGAGTATTTGATCGTATCGCGGAAATAGAGCGCTCTCTTCTCGCTTTTTTCCCTCCCCTCCCCAACCCCCGTCCCCTGGATCGATCAAATTAAAAACTGTATGGGTAGAGATCGAGGGCGAGAGAGGGGGTCGGTTCTCTTCGCGGTGTATCCGTGCCACAGGGAGACCCCGCGCGAGGCTGTGCATGCGGGTCGCACGCATCACGCGCCACGTGCCAATTTGTATTTCACGCCGAGGGCGCGAAATCGGGAGGGGCCGGAGGACGAGATTTCAGAGGCGCTGTTTCCTGGTCGCGCTCCAGTTTGGGGCACGGCCGCGCGGACGAGGGAAATCGCGGCGCGGTCTCCGCGCGCGGGAGGCGCGAGACGGAGGCGGAGACGGTGGCGCGGACGACGAGCAAGGCTGCTGATCCCGGAATTTTATTAAAGTTTCACACTCGTCCGGCTCTCGCGGGCGAGAGGATCGATTTTCGAAGCGACTACTCCGCCCGCATACGTACGCTTTATATACCCGGTGTATATACACTACCGGGTAGTGCGCGGCGCGACGGGTGCACTCGCCTGAATCGCACCGTGGAAACTGACCGAGAGAGCAATTTCACTTGTAAATTCGTCCCAGGCCCGATATATATACACATATACATATATATATAATATATACATATATATACACGCGCGCGCGCATATACACACACGTGTATGTGCGCCCGGGTCGAGCATATCCGTTCTAGGGGAGAGCGGTAGATCCTGAATCTCTCCGCGTCGGTCGAGATCCCGCCGCCCAGAAATCTACGGAATGAATGCGGCGGGCGAGCGAGGGATGGATTCGACGAGATCCATCCACTCTTGGGCGTCCGGGCCGGGATCAACCGCGTGGGATTCGTCGGCGGTGGCTCAGCCAGCGCGCGCGGCTCGCCTTTCTTACGGGCGCGTAAGTCGACCGTACCACCCCCGCCCCGTCGCCCCCGTTTACGAGATCCCTTTGTCTCTGCGGCGGGATATATTGTCTGGTGCGCGGCCCGGCCGCGTCGAACGCGAGACTCGAGAGTCGTATGCAAACGAACGCTCGCGGGAGGGCGAGGTTTGCCGAGGGGGGGTTCTCTCTCCGCGATCAACCCCTTTCGTAAAGTTATATCAATTTTCCGTGATTTTACGGCGAGTAATCGCGCGGGGGTTTCCGTCGGCGTGTCGCTCCGCGCGGTGACGTTCGCCGAGGCGATTACATCGCTCGCGGGGACGGAAAGTTCCGCGTTACTCTCATAGATCTTTCCCACTTTCGTAATTACAGGTGGACGACGAGATTAATTCTCGTAATTACTCATGATGTACCTGTCTCTGACTAATTGTACCGTGCAAATATTATCCATCTCTCCCGTCTCCCCGGCGGGGCGGAATTTCTCCCCAGTCCTTACTGGGACACGGGGGTGAGAGGGAAGGGGTCCTGCCTACTTGGCGCGGGTATCGAATCGGGAAAACGAGCCACGGTATCGAAGGAGCGCGAGGTAAATCCGGCCGTGGCGTTTTACGCACCGGCGGAACTGCCTGGTGACCAATTTTTGGCCGAAACCGTTTCGTGCAAGTGGATTGGAAAACGTCGGAATAGATTACCACTCGCGGCGGGCGGACGGCCGTTCCGTAGAACAATCCACATACACCGACGCACACGTCGCGTAGACATAACTTGCGTAATATCCAGCCAGGTGATCGCGCGCGAGTGTGTCCGTGTGCGCGCGCGCCGATTGAATTTCTCGAGCCAGATGCTCAATTTTGGCGGTGAAACCTTTCGTATGGTCCAAGTGGTCTTTAGCTGCGAGAAACGACCGGCCGGGTATATCGAGTCCGACTCGGGGATTCGGATCGGATGAGCGGATTAAAACGTTACACGGACCAATCCGCGCGGGTCCGTTCGATTTCGCTAATTCGATTAGCCCCGGCGTCCTCCGGCCACTCTCATAATTTATGGAGCGACGCTGTGCCGGTAATTCGTCCGTATACTCCTAGCGAATTGCTTATTTCGGCGACGCGGAATGCGATCGATAGCGTCAGGCCCGGGGCGACCGGTTGTCTAATTCCGACACTGTCAATCATCATTAATCTCGATCGAACTAACGTCAATTACGGACCTGTGCGGGACATCGTGCTCCGCGGAAACATAAGGATTTCTCGACGAATCGTCGTTTCGTTCTACAAAGTCTGCCCGCCGCTATTTTTTTTACCTTACACTTTTATACCAAGCAACGTAATTGCATTCGTCGCTCGAAGTAACGCGGAAGAACCTCGTTGTCAATCTTCGCGACACTGTCGGAATAAGGGGAATATTTCTGGCACAACTTACCAGTCTGCTTCTCGGCGACTTTGAGCGTGAAACCCTCCAGCAGCGTCGGCTCGCTCCTCCCCTTCGCGTTCACCGCGTACAGAATCATATTCAGTACCTTGCCCGGCTCCAAGCCCTGCACGGTGAAAGCCGCATTCTCTCTGGACGTGACGTTGGCCTGTAGGACCCCCGTGTGCTGATCGAACACTTCAAGGAGGAAGTGTTGAGGCTGACCACCGTCGAAACCAGCGGTGCATTCCACCGAGAGCGATTCGGTGGTCTGGTTGGTCAGCGTGCAGTTGTACGGGGCTTCCGGTTTGCCTGCACGCGCCATTAACATTGTTTACAATTCTCCGTCCCTCCCGTCGTCTCAATGAAAATTATTTGGATGATACTGATTTAGCAACAGACAACGCGGTTCCGGCGCGGCGTTGCGAAACGCTCGGCATGCAGATTCGCAGAACGCTTCCCGGAACTTTTCCCGGAAATCCTTAGCGACTCCGAGAGGTCGCCCTAGCGGGGGCATTGCCGGTATACAACGTGTGCGTTACATACCCGCAGGAATGATGTGAAATATGCAGGCATTCTTCTGCTGGCCGGCCGTGTTGCTCGCCCAGCAGAGCACGGTGCCGTAGTCCATTTCCGTGACCGGCCGGTATTCGAGGATGCTCTGGGTATGTCTGGTCGAGTTCTTGTAACGCGACTGCGGCACCTCCTCCTGCTCCTCCGTATTGTTAAAGGCCCAGCGGAAGCTGTCCGGCGGCGGATACGCCTCGACTCTGCATATCACATGAGCGTCCTCGTGCCTCGCCACCCCGTAGATTCGCTTTTGATCCGGCACGCAGATCGGTTTGTCTGCCGAGAGAACGAACCGGGAGCGGCTTTATTATAAGATGAACCCCCTGGACTTTCGTTATATTTTCGATTTATCGAACTTTCGGAGAAACTCTACGGCCAGTACGCATAGTCGGATCTTATATTCAAGACTGCCCCGAGATCATCTTTAGATTCTCCCTAGCCGATGAAATGTTCCGTACATCTTTGGATGAATCCAAGACTGTCTTAGGTCCGACTATAAATACCGCCCCACGTTTCTCTCGCCCCTCAATTCGACTTAACGTTTTTAGACCTTAACGCATTGGCGGCTCGAAAAACATTCAAAGTCCAAGACGTGCGGCTCGAGGGTAAAAATAAACATTTATCGCTGATAAATCAAAACGGCCTGTTCTTACAGTGAACAACCGCAACATACGATATGGTGATCGAGGACCGAGAAGTTTACGCGCATTTATTAAAAGCGCGAGGGGCGCGGGACGAAGAAGGGATGACCACCGCCTGGCTTTTCGAGGGGAGATCGATGGGCATTATTCGCTCGCTCGCTTGAATAGTTTCCCCATTTTTCGCGGCGGAGTGAGTAAACGAAGGTCGAACGGGGGGCATGGGGGAATCCCAGTTTGCCGGTTCGGAATAATTTGTTGGCTCGCTGTGGATCGTCCTATTTTTCTGCCGCCACCCCCCCTCTCCTCTCCCCGTTCGCCTATCGTTCATCCCTGCGCCCCCTCTCAACGTGTTTTTAATGAATAATCATGCCGGCATCTTGATATTTGACATTTATTCACGAATAATGTCCCCGAAGCCTCGTAAACCCGGTGACCAATTACGCGGCTAGGCTGTCGCGATTCTCCCCCAAAGTCACCTGGAAGGCGCTTAATAACGTCGCTATTTAAATGTCAGTCATCGGTTGCGTTGCCGTGTCGTTTACATCGTATTACGTTGAAATATTTGCGACGTTGAGCACCGCTTTGACGGGCAAAATAATTACGGGGATTTCGGGCGGAAAACGGAGTAATCGAGCTGGCTTTATAAAGAGCGAGCGAGGGGAGGCAGAAACGTTATTTTCGGCAAAGAAGGTCGAGCAGTGTCGGGGAGAAGATTTAAAGTTGCTCGAAACGAGATTCCTTTTTCGTACAAACGATGCAACGGGTTTCCGTCGGCGTGCAACCTTTATCTGCATTTTTGCCGCGCGACGGATATACATTTTTGCGCTATACACACACGCGTATATACATGTGCAATATCAATGATGGCGCGGGATACTCACACATGATCTTAAGCTCCACGATGTTGCTGTAGCCGTCGCCTTCGACGTTGCTGGCGACGCAGGTGTAATTTCCGGCCTGGGACCGATTCACCTCTCTGAGTGCCAAATCGTATTGCTGGACTATCACGCCGTTCTTCGCGTTATTCTGAATCACGTTGCCCTGGAACAATGCGCATTCGCGATTAGATCGGAATGCCATTTCGCTATTTCTCTCGGCTGGTGTCTTTATTATTTCCAATCTGCATGGCACAATACCATCGTCATTGTCCCCGGAAACTCGCGACTTATTCTCGTGCGTACAAATGTGCGCGGATCAACCGCTTTACTCGATACTCGAGCGTGTCGAGACAAAGGGGCGCAAACCGCGATTTCACCGAGCGCAAAATAATTTAGAGCCTTTGTCCAGGTGAAATTCGTCGAGGGTGAAAGTAGCTTTGCGATAGATGGGTTTCGCCCGGGACGACGGGGATGGGATTTTACTTAATTAAATGGGGTTTTATTAATATCGAGTTAATTAACTGCTGCGCCAACGGACGACGACGGTAAAGTTGGACGTTTCGCGTATTTACAAAGCATTTATGGACACCGTGCCATAATATAACGTACTATATTAAACAATACATAATGACGCCGACGACGTGGAGATAGGAAGGATGCGAAACGTGAATAGACATTGTCGGCGAAAAGCGGGGAGAAACGACGCGTAATGAGATCTGCGAATATAACGTCGATGTAAAAACGGCGTCGGCGAAGCGAGCGAGTATTATACCGCCGTTTATATCGGCGCAGCGTTCAGCGTCGACTAGTGCATCTTCGGAGCCGGTCTTCGAGTAACGTTGAAGATGAAGCTTTCGTGTGCCGCGTGCAAAGGAAAACCGCAATGCGTTCGAGATAAAATTTATTGAAACGAAATTTATTAACCACGTATTCCATTCGGAAAATCACGTTACGATCGTTTCGAGTAAACACAGTCGCGAAATGGTCAGTAAAAGTGCACGTCTCCGCTGCATATAAATAGAAATTTAATTAAGGCAAAGGACGAGCTAATTTTATAGATGCACTTAAGATTATATCAAAGGATACTCTTTTGCGTAATTGCGTTACGTTTGCGCTACGCTGTTTCGCAAGTTGGGTAATATTTAGAGAGGTAGGAAAGGAGGTTTTAGGCATGCGGAAAGTTTGTTTCCTATTTGTCGGTTACGGCTGCAATAGCCATTATTCTGAGCCAACAATTTTAGCAACTATTCAAGCGTAAATATATCACTCGGGAGAATCCAGGGGTCATTGTTCATACTCAAACCTGGGCTTTTACCCAATTCGAATAATGCATTTTTATCCGCGATTCCGTCCCGCACAAAAGTTTCGGTATCGGCTTATTCGCATTGCCGTGCTTAAAATTTTTAACGACGTATACACGAATACGGATGTATTCACAACAGAAAGCTTTTGTATTTCGTATCTCGCGTACGGTATACTCGACAATTTTTGACTTACATTGTGTTTCCACACGACTTTGTAGGCACCCGGATTCGCATGAACCTTGCATTCAAAGTATACATCATCGCCTTCCTCGATGTCATCCGGGTTCATGTTCGAACCGAGCTGAAGGTGCAGAATTGGGACAACTGTAAGAAAAAGGAAAACATTGATTGACCAATGTAGAAAATTGCATGACGACCCACGGCTGGCAAATTCTAATTAAAGAAATTCATTGCGAAAAATATTACCTCAGCCAGGGTTTGAACCTGGACCTCCCTACACTCTGTGCGAATTCCTGATTGTTTCGCGAATCTTTTTGAAACCAGACAACGATATCTTCAAGTAGTTAGCTTCAATTATCTCAAGGAAACTTGGTTCTAATTATTTGATAGGTCATTGAGACAATCGTATTGCACATGTTGCATAAGTAAACGCAAGTGGTTGTCCGTGCAAGCACTAATTTTAACGAGGAAAATAATAATTGAAGTGGACATCGCAATTAGATCTATCTAAATTTACTCGCTCCGGTTTATTAGAACGTACGAAAGTATCTCTTCAGTTTCAATATCCAAATTCGTGGAATGGAACTTGTAACTCGTTACAACATAATCATCCTTTACGAGAATCCGACTCGGTTTGTGTCGGAAACGGCACAGTGAAACTTGTCTCGCACCGCACTTTGAAATTTGCGAGCGTCGAGATGCCGCGGCAGGCAAATAAATCGGGTCGCGTTGGTCAGCCGCGCCGAACGTTCCATTTTGGCCCCGTCGTTGACGTCTCGTTATTGTGATTACATTCGCGTTTGCGCGAACGTAATCTATATCGACGGCCTTGTTTCGGCCTGCCAGGCTTTTAACCCGTTTACCGTGTTCGATATACATACGGACGGCGTATGGTGCCGCACGGTCGCCCGGCCGTACCGTTATGTACACGTGTGCACGCGCGTTGACGTATGCCGCGCACGCGAATTTTCCGATGTGTCGATTGTACGGAGAGACGACACCCGCGCGACGCTCGCTTATGAGTTTACGGCTTTGATGAATTACTGCCAGCTTGTTTTTACGCGTTGACGCGCGCGTTTAATGCGCGACAATTAGGATTTAAATCTCTGAAATGCGTTTGCATCCCCGGCTACTTCCCTACTAAAATCTATTACGTCTCTCTCGCGAAGGAAAAAATTTTCAGAAAAATATTCGCAGCGGGAGCTTGTTAAGTGAAATTTCTCGGATAAAGAGAAATGTTTATAGCACGTATACAACTTTATCTCCGGTAGACTTAATGTTTGTCTTCATAGTCGTATAAAAATAAAAAGTATTATATATATGTTATGTATTTCTACTGTTTATTATATACGCTAAGAGATATTCTTTATCCGTTTTTTATCGCCCAGCAAGCGTAAGAGAGGAAAATGGCCAGTCGCCCGTTATTATCCTTTAATACGGATCGAGCACTGTTGGTTCGTTCGCATAATATTGATGACGGTGTGTTAATGAATAATGATATCAGTGATAATAATGCTGGCTCTGCAGAGCATATCGTGTTGCCATTACTAATATGTAAACTCGTGGTCTACCTCAGCCATCGGTTTGTGATCTGATATTATCCTCGTCCGATTTTTTATTTTACTACGTATATCAATATCATATACGCAGTGGATCGTAATTATTCCAATTATGCATATGATAGCATGCATATGTTCTCATAATATCCAGCAAAACAATTTACGTTATTATTATGTGTTAGATGCAAGACAAAATGTATCGTTTAGGTAATCTATACAGTCGCTGGATACCATTGTCGGATCATTCCAAGTTCCAATTGGAAATCACTGGAAAACTTCTGACTTTCGTTCGCCGTTTGTGTTCGATTTCATCTATTGCACGTACATCAGCGAGAACGTGTACTTACAAAAAACGTTCAGCTTCCACGTGTCTTCCGCTACACCGCCGTGGACTTTAGGGTTTTCAGCCCTGCACGTGACAACTTTGTCGTGATGTGACAGAGTAGGCTGAAACGACAAGATGGAACTCGTCATGTTACCATCCCGCGACACCTGCAACAATCGCAATATCCCTTTTATTAGCGCAATTATTAACTTATTTGTCATCGATTAAAATATTTTGTACATGTAAAAAATGTATATCTCTACAGATAATTCAACTCTATTCCAATTTCACGAAAGCGATGGAAAAATTTCATTTCTACGAGAATTGCAAAGCACGGTCGCAAGGTAAAATGATTCGGCTGCACTATTCAAAATCGAAATTACTATAACCAAATCGGTTCGCTTCAGACATTTTGATATCCGTTTTCCCAAAATCCTTTAAATGTTAAATACGGGGTTTTTTTCTGCTATTGCAGCGGCCTAAGTCTCAACTCCAGAGACACGAGATTATATTAAAAATTGTTAATTTAATATTATATTAAATTTTTTAGGCGTCTCGAGTATCGGATTTATGAAAGATTAATATCATAGTCGATACTGAAATCATAATTATGTATTACATATTTTAATGTGCCTTATGTCGCGTCGGTTAATTACTTTCCCGATATTTTTTGCCGTAGCACGCCTATTTAAAGTGCGCAAGAGTACGAGTAATTAAATCACGTGTGCCGTACTGTAATATTGGCTAATACTTAATATCAAAATACTATTTATTCGTTAATCGGAATAACAATAAATGAACAATCTGCAGCAACAGCAGCTATATCCACTCATTGTCAGCGACGATACGGCATCAGCATTTTATTGAATATTTCGCGCATACTGTTACGAGAATTAATTTGCAGGCGCTTCATTAAAGTTTCGTCGCTAATTAGTGTCGAAGCCAGATATCGCGCATGATAAATGTAGAAAATGCGATACGCGCATTTTAACACGGCCGCTCGCACGAGGAAAGAAGCGTTCGCGCACTGAGATAAGCTAAGTGCCTTTGTGCAATTTCATAAATTATGCGCAGCCCTAATTTCGCTAAAAAGGTAGCCCTCGGAAGGATAGCCCTAGTAGGTGTAATTATTCGTACTCGCGCGCGAGGCAGCATGCGTTTGAGGTAAGGGTTTATAAGCCAAGCGTTAATCCGGCGATAAGTCTTAATGACCGGACGAGTCAGTCCAGGAGGCGTTTATCACCCGCCGTTGCGGGTGGTGTAATAGGATCTGGCTTTCACGTGAGTATTTCACCCTTGCCGCGAACGCAACTTTAACGTGCACGAAACCGGCTACTGTATTTACGCAAATGTACGCGGGCCAGGTGTCTCGTCGGAAAACATGTAATTATCAAACGTGTATGCACGATCGCTCCTTTGATGCGCGCGACCTCGCACTGTTTACGATACACGTGAGGATCCTCGTTACACCCTGCACAAACATCGCGTATTATACTTAAAAAAAGGACCGTCTACATTGGAAGTAAGCGGTAAGAAGTACGAAAGCCTAACCTTTACCTTTCAGTGTAAAAACTAAAGTACAGACATAATTTTGTAAAATATTTGTAGCACTGGTCGAACCGCGCTATAATTCGCCGAGAGTAAGCGTCAGAGCTGAAGTAGGAGTGGGAAATGGAAATGATTCATTTCCTTACTCCTACTCTCACGCCAGGCTTACTTCATCTATTGTAGACGATCCTTAATGCTGCGCTTACGATTTCACATTTCAATCTTCGTGAAACTTAATCGAGGACAATCGTATCACAAATATCTCTGAATCGTGATAGTTTTTAAATTAATGCTCGTTCTTTACGATTAATATGTTTTGTACATACACACGTGCGGTCGCTTTACCGTCATTCGTGTGATGGAACTCGAGCGGGCAAGATAATGACACGAGCCGTTCGATACGTATCATCGTATTACTCCTCGATATGCGACCGCAACAAGTATCAGAACACACCAAACACGATTATTTCCTATGAGCAATTAGCGATTACCGCGAGGTTAATTAATTCTCGCTATTAACGACTCACAACTGTATCGAGGCTATTTTTCAAAGTAGATCCTTCTTTATTCAACAGCAGGGATCGAGACGCTAAGAGATGGGAATTATACATCGTTACACGACTTAGAATTCTTATTTTTTTAACCCTGCTTGGAGATTCGAATGTACCATTGCATGTCCAAACATCTTTACCTGCAATTTGCTCGTATTTTCGGACTGACAATGATAGCACGGAGTAATGTATGGATATCGGGCTAAGTAATTCAAATGACATATAAAGCTCCAATAAAAAAAGTGCATCGCTCGTTTATTAATACGTGTGTTTTTTAAATACGCGCGGGCAATACTGAATTTTGATTGTGTATTTTTCGACGGTTTATTGCGTCTTAATTAGCCATAAACTTTATTAATCGTATCATGTATCGCATGGTATCAGAATGAAATTGCATTTATAAATTTTTGGGTCATTAACGGAATATCGAGGGTATGGAACGGTATCAACTCCGAATTGAATAGCGTCACGATGCGTTTAATTAGTTCTATTGTAATTAACTTCGCATTTTAATGTTTGTCAATTGTGCGTGGCACGAATTTGACGTTTGTAAACCGGTGATTTGTTAAAACTATCCGTTGTAATGCAATATAATTGGATTAGTAAGTACATTAAAATTTGGAAATGAAAATCATCATTTCCATTCAGACGTAGAAGAAAGAAAAATGTGAAATGCCCACTGATATAAAAATTTAATTTTTTTACGTTACAATGACTATAAATGCCACACACACACAACAATAAATACAATTAAACATTTTTTCGCAATACATTTTCTGTAATTAGAATTGCCAGTTGCGTCGTTTAACAATTTTTCTACATTGACAATTAATGGATTTTATATCCCGTCACATCGTACTATAATATACAATATCTATTAAAAGAATATATTATAATAAATGTAGAATAAAAGACGTAATCAAAATTTTTTTTTAAATTAAGTTGAATCATAAGATGTTCGAAATTTCAGTTGCAAGTAAAAAATGTGCCGATATCTCGTTGCTATGCAAATTTTTTTTAATCTACGAATGTTGATTTTCTCTCTGAAATATGAGTTTTATGGAAATCAAAATAAATTATTTATAAAATTATTGTAAAAAAAGAGACGAAGAGAATTTGTCTGAAAATTTTTTTATGAAATATTTCTAACTTTCAACGAAATTTCATTCAAATATTTTCCGTGCCAAAACCACGCGAAATTCACCATACTTAAAAGTGTTCAAAGTCAAGAATTTTAACAGTACAATATTTTGGGAAACTTAAATGTAATGCACGACTTGTGTCGGCTATGTATGTACGCCAGGTTACATTTACGCTTATCGTATTTGTCAGGTCGTTCCACCATTTATCTTTCTTTAACATCAGTCATTTTAATGGAATTTATATCGTTCTAAATCGAGCGACTGCACAGAGCATGTGCAATATGAACTTAGAATTTTGCACTTTAGAAATAAAGGAAGAGATAATGGTTTCGTGCACGTAATAAAAATATTATAAATCTTGCGATTGTTTCTAGTGCGCGATTAAAATCATGTTAATACGTTTTCGAAAAAGCACGCAACGTTTCAGCGATTTTCCCAGAAAATAGGCTGCAATAAAAGCGTGGCGTAAAAGCGCGAGATCATTTAAAAAGAGGGAACAGAGCATTGATATATCACGCTATCTCAAATTTATAACACGCAACTAAACCCACCCGGGGGTGCTTGCAGTTTTGCGATTCCTCCGGCACATTCCAGTCGATATCTTTCGTTACAAGATACGGCGCTCTCGTCGAGCGGAGGGCGATAACACATCGGAGCAGATTGCCCCGGCGAAAAGATCGAAACTTTTGGACCGCATTGTACGTACGTGAAGCCCAGAACGAAATTGGCTCGAAATTCGTGCGGCGGTCATAAATCGGCAAAGTCGAATCACCCACTGCCAACTGTACTGTCCACAATCCACCCTCTCTTCCACCCTTGCCGCGACTCCGCCCCCCCCCTCTCTCTCTCTCTCTCTCTCGATCGCTCGCTCTCCCCTTGCGTTTACCGTGCCTCGATATGTCTACCGGTACCGAACTTCATTCGACACCGCGATATTATGACGTATAACGCGAGATAGCGCGAACGTGTCAGAACTGGATGCCGCCTGCCTCTGACCGAGCAACAACGTGATCGTTATTTGCGGTGGGAAATATCAGCTCTTTGGATCTCCGCCACGAGCGGATCATCGTCGATCATGGCCGGTCGCGCGACACCGATCGAATCGGCGAATCGTTATTGCAAAATCCGCGCGTATGAGCGGCGGCGTAACCGGAGCTCTCGCGTACCTGCGCTCATTTTTCATTCGGAAGGTTTTACTGCATCTCGATTATGCACGAAATAGCCGGCGAGAGAATGGTTGGTTACATGAAATTCCCGCGCGCGGAGATCACGTATCTCTTTAGCGTTTCTTCCGTCACAATTTATCGCGGGCTTCTGCAATCGCGCGATTTGCACGTATTTTCTTTTATGGCTTTATATCTTTAAAATTGCGCAAATTATCGCGCGAATTCAATAGGAAGACAAAACTGCCGTTTGTCAATGTAAAGGTGTTGGAATAACGCGCGTGAAATCGAGTTTCGTAGAAACCCCCGTGAATTTTTCCAAAGAATCATGGATAAGACAATGACAGAGGAGAACAATCGAAGCAGATACAGTTAACTTTCCAGCGCTCGTTTCGATTTCATTCCGACGAATTGCGTTCTAGAAGGATTTTCTGGTAAAAGCGTTCAACAGAGATAATGATAAATCGATGCTTTACGAGAATTCAAGCACGCTGGCAATTTCATCATCGTTGCGCGAAACGACCCAGACAAAAAGTGATGCTTTTGACTTGATCGCCTACTTTTACCTCTAAATTAAAATTGCGTTCAATACGAAACGATTAACGTATAAAATATTTCCAAAAAGTATTCGACCTTTATTTTTCACTTCACCAGTCCGTAATTTGGAATCCCTTCGTGAAAGCCTAAACGAAGGCTGATTAAATATCAAACCGGATTAAAACTTTCTAAATTTAACGATTATCGGTTTGAAGTTTACAGAGGGAACAGTGTCGGCGGCTGATATAAAATCTGGGATTTCGATCTCGCGTAATAATGAGCGAAGGACTCAATCGTGAAAGTAATAGAGGGAGGAGCAATAATAATAAACTAATAGTAAAATATGATCGTGCACGCTCTCCCGTGTTGCTCTATTCTCGCTACTATATATCTCTCTCGGTATTCAGATCTGTCATAGAACTATTGACATCGCGGGATGATGGATGGTAGCCATCGCTTCATAGCTACACATGTACTATACTGTCTATATTGGATAACTTCGTCCTGCTCTTAGGTCAAAGAGGCTTACTTAACGTCATTTCGAAATCGCATTTATCATTGCTCGACTTGTGCGATTAATTGGAGCAGAAAAAAAGGGCGAAAGTGCCATCGCGAATTGTTTCATTGTGTACGTTAAAATGTATTAAAAAAGTGTACCGTATCTGTAACATTATTTTTACAATATAAAATTACACGTCGGTAACCAATCGTAAGCTCGCTAGAGCCGAAAAAATGTGAACTATATCGGATCGCCGATCCGAATGCCCGCGCATCTCGAAAGGGGCCGATAAATTTTTTTCAGTTCACTCGTAAAACGAGCCGAATCACTTTGTGGAATGACCGATTCAATTACGTACGCTTGCAGTCTGAACGGAACACTTTAAAACTTATATACTGCCCGAGACGAGCGGCGTGTATATCGAGATTCGAAACGCAGTTTAGCGGCGAAGCCGGGGAGGGAAGCGCGGCGAGTCAAAGAATCACGTTTCAGGAAGAGTTTTCGCCGCGGAAACGCAAGAAGGGCGTAGATCGATGTTTGTACGCCCGGAGTTCGAGTACGTATAACGGAGGAGTTTCCGCGTCGTCCGGAGAGCGGGCGAGGCTCAAAGGGCGAGAGGGAGGAAGGGGGCCTCGCGCCCGAGGCCGAGGTGGGTCGGAGCGAGAGCGCGAGCATCACGAAAGCATCACGCCGCTATCCGGTAATTGCGCCATGGCGTGTCAGAGGGGATGCTTAATGGCAACGATGCAAATACCGATACCGGCGTTAATGCCAGTGATTTCGCGGCGCACGATCGAAGAAGAAGCCCGCGCGCATCTGGGACACGAAGAGACGGACGCGAATTTCGAGTCTCCTTCGAGAGAGACGGTCAGACCTCATTAGAACCTTTGCGTTAGTCATTTTCGCTGTCCACGTTATTTTTAGGATCCTCCGATATGTCCACATCTCTAGCTTCTTCATCGCGGCCACTCTAAGTGTTCAACTCTCCACGCCATTATGTTTAGATAGAGACCCTGTAATCAGAGACTGGCCATAAGAGTTCGTCAAATTCCCGCGCGTGAGAGAGAAACGTAGGCTATCTCACTCGCGGAAATTTGATGAACTCTTACGGCCAGTCTCTGATTATAGGGTCTCTAGTTTAGAATGTTCCAAAATGTCTAAAAATCACATTTCTTTTATCACCCCCTCGCGGATCGTTTGCAAAGTGGACGCTATGGGGGGGACGCGACGGTGTATTCGCCGACGTTGAATCATTCCGCGACAGCGGCAGGTTGGCGTGACCCCAAGACGAGGCAGGAGTTCCGCCGAATAAGAATTTCATACGTTTGAGATACGCGATATTACAAATAGAAGATCGGCGTAACACGAGGAGGAGATAATGGTGATCGATCGCCTCGCTATCGATGATACCATTAGCGCTGGCGCGGGCTAGGTGGCGAGGAGGAAATAGCCGCGCAACTACTACGACCAACTATTTTGCTGTTCGTTCCACTTCGGTGAATAGGAAATTATTTCACGGATCGCGTCGTTTGTTTCTGCCGACCGTTCCCGCCGACAACATTTTGACACAACTTTGCTCGCGCGCTACCACCGTTTTATCAATCGAATCCGAAACGAGTATCGAGTGTCGAGCGTTTTTTGGCACTCGTAACGGTTACGTGAAACCGAACGCGGAAATGGAGTAGTCATTGTACAAAGAAATACGAGAGCCCACATTTTTGCTGAGTAAATTCTTCAAGTGCTTTGCACTAATTAATTATCCCTTCGTCGGGAATGGATACGTTTCATACGTTCGTAGAAAATATCTCTTACATGAAACGCATAGAAAGTGGAAAGGCGTCGCAAGTATCTAGACTGCACTTTGTCCCAGGTAGCACACTGTCGTCTATTATAGACGTATTTTTTACGTACATTTTTGTCAGAAGTTACGTCAAACTGACGGTCGGCATGACGTCTAAATGACCCTATATCGACGGCAATTTGTCACAGCATAATGACCTCAAACTTACGTCAATATACAACGTCGTAATAATTTTAGGAGTTTCCAACTGACGTCGGTATTAAGATAGTTAAAGATGTTCAGGATATTTATGTACATGCTGTATTGCTTTTGTAAATTGAGAATTTGAAAAGATGAAAAAAATAAGGAAATATTATATGTATGTTCTTATATACAATATTTAAATTTGTACGCTTTATAATATTTAAACTTTCAAATGATAACAAAATTACTGAACACCTACTGATTCTACTGCACATAAACGGTAACGAAAACAGATTTTTATTTATAATACAATAGTTACCATATATGTACATATAAATAAAAGACTTAAAAATGGAATATTAACGAACAGTCTGTTTTAATTAAAACAAATTGGAAAAGTAAAAATAAAATTGTAGAGTACCAAATTTTATTAATTAAATTTAGTAAAATAAACGACAATAAGGCCATGTGTGCTGCCTGGGCAGTTATAATAGCGTAAAGTAGAAGATCTAGTAATAAGCGACAATTGCATCCCATGGAGAATCTCTCTCTCTCTACCCTCGCAAGGTGCTCGCGGTGACGGATATCGTAGTATCGTTCAATTAGCTGTAGAGCCTTACCTTTTCCGTGTAATTGGTGAGCTTCCTGCCGTCCATGTACCAGGAGAGCATGGCCGGCGGCCTTGAACCCACCGTCATGCAATTAATGTCGTACTTCCGATTGGCGCTGAGGGGCGCGTGCTCGCTGCTGAGTATCGTCACCTTCAGTGGCCTCACTGAAACAGGAAAGGACACCGTGTGATCAACAAAAGCGCGCGCACGCGGGGATGGGCGTAGAGCAGAACGCCGAGGGCGTTGATGGGCCCCTGATCAAAAAGCACGAGCAAGAATTGCGGCAGCTGTGGAATTGCGGTGCTTAGAGTGGCCACGAACTTGTACCACCGTCCGCCCCTACCTCCCTAATGCGTTTTAAACGAGTGGTACCGCTGCAGTTACCACCCCGAACGTATTGCCGCAAAACCTACGCTCTGATAGCTCCGGGGGAGGGCAGTGGCGCGCGTTCGCGCGGACCGCACCTCTCATAGATTAAGGGCTGGGTGGGCGTGCGTGTGGGGTTCCACGTTGATTAATTGGGACAAGTATCGAGTGGTGCGGACAACGTGGAGTTAAACACCGATCTTTAGCCTGATCGTAAGATCGCGGAATAACAATTAACGCTGCGACGTCTGCTTCCACGATTACTAGTATTACGAAATACCTTGTCGAAGCGACGTATATAAATAATTAATTGCGACGAAGAAAAATTACGGTGTTGCCAATACTGAGAAATCAATTTGGACGGAAAATCAGTTGCCTAAAAATGTCACGAGCGAAGCGCACACAAGCAATGTTTACGCGACACTAAATTGCTCTTCGTAAAGGCGTGACGATAAGTGGCGGTATTGACAACTCGACGAAGGGAACGTGGATGAAAGTGCCGATGTATTAGTCGCTCGATTCAACCGCGAAATAAGTCTCGGCTAAATCACTCGCAGCTCGAGCCCTTCCATCGAATTTAATCGGCAACGGTTCGGCAAAGGAACGTCTTTCTTCGGCTATACGGGAAAGCGCGAGAGCGACGGAGGCGGAGGCAGGGACGAGGGGTAGAGGCGGAGGAGAGATTTTTCTCATTCAAGCCGCACCACGCCCAGAGAGTCTGGAATTAAACTTTCAGTACGCCGAACTTTTGACTCCAATGAAAAATTCCCTCCTCTCCTTACCGCTCTCCCGCGTCCACCATTACCTTCACCTTCGCTACCTTAATCTACCGGCTACAATCAGGCTCGCCGCTTCATCGTGCTCAATCGGCATTGGTGCTAAAAGCACGATTACCAGGCGTAAGCCCGCCGGCACTCGCGCGTCTATACAATCGTGTTGCATATTCGCATCACGCAATTCCGTGCTCATGCGGTGAATGCGGCATCGTAATTCCGCCTTGAACGCTATTCAATTTTCCGATCTTCAACCTTGTTTAAATGCCATTAGATCCACGGATATTCAAGGCCTCCTCGACGCTGCGTCTTCCTCTCGAGCCGCGAGTACCTCGAACCCGGCGAACCTTCCCTTCTAACGCGGGGGAGAATTTTTCGGCTTTAATTTCTGCAAGCTAATCAGAAATTAATACTCCCTTCGTTCGTCCTTTCGGTACGGCGCTTATTATGTGGGTCGAGTCTTTTTATCTCGTCCCTTTTTTTCCTCATGTTTATTATTTCGTTATTACGAATAAAGTAACGCGCGAGCTTTTTTGCTCTCTCGCCGTTACGTGAGTGGACTAGGGGAGAAACGTGACCGGGAGCGCAACATTCTTCTCACGTTGTATAAACGTTCGTCAGCTTTTTCGCCGGTTGTATTGTATACACCCGACGGATGGTCATGACGAATAGCGCCGTGCGAAAAAGTGCGTCGGTGTCCATTAGATGACCACTGAGTGCCCATCGAGCATGCGAACGCGCCGTGATCACGCTGTATGGTCTAATGGGTGTCTGACGGATGATGCGTTCCGCGCACGGATCAGATTTATACAAATAACGCTCCCACCTCCCCGTGGATTCATTAGATTTTTCGCTTACCGCGAATTTAGGGGTTAATAATTTTTACCTTCACTGACGTACGGCTTCGTGTTTCGCGAGGTACTATGTGCCCATGGGGAATGATTTATTACGATTAAACGAGACGACCGTTCAAGCTGATAATTTAAATTCTCGGATTTTTTTTCCACGCAGTAATTTTAATATTATCGTACAATTGCTGGATTTTATTTAGAAGAGATATCACTCAAGCGTACAACGTTTAGTTTAAAACGGGGCTCTTTTAATTGTTGTTTTACTAGTATTATACTTTCGATCAGAAAATTCCGTATCATTTTCCATAATGAATCTGTATCTTCGGCCAAATAGAAGCGGGACTTCATCTCGCTTTATCTCGTGAAATAAAATTTTAATTGGAGCTCGTTGAAGAAGAGAAAATAGACTATTACAAGAAACCGATAATATAATGGAAAGTATCTATCGGAATACAATTTATTCGATATTAAAGAATGCTGATAATTCCGATTCTGGCAATTATTGTTTTTACGATAAAAAATAGACGTATAATATCTCCACACGCCCGCACGGGTGTTCGAAACTTGCTTAGACGGACAAGCCGTAAATAACGCCAATAAAGAACGCCGGTGTGCGCCAAGGACGATTGTTCCTCGGGATTGGCCGGCAGTCGCAAAAGGATTCGACACGTTTCGGGTAAGAGGCACCGGAACGATGGAATAAAAGCGATACTAACGAGATCGGGGTGCAAAAAGGGGTTAAAGAGAAAGGGTGGAGAGTAAAGCGGAAGAGAGTGAGAGGAAAAGACAGAGGGGTAGCGGAGGGAGGGAGGGAGAGTAACGAACGAGCGGACGAGGTTGAACTTATTGCTATCGCGAATTGAAAATACGTCCGTGCTTAATCCGGCGGGGCTTACGGTCGCGTTTGCATATCCCGGCTGCCTACTTTCGCCCGGATATCCCGCACCGCCATCGGTAGTTTTTGGCGAGTCCGCCGGCGCCATCGCCGGTCCTCTCTCTCGCCCTCTGTTTATTCGTACTCGCTTTATTACGTTTCCCGGATTAATGCAAAGTTACAGACAAAAAGATTGTAGGTATTAAATGTACCGGTGCGCACGCACGCGAAAAACAGAGCGGGGCTCCGTATCCGGGCGAATAATGTTACGTGGACGGTACCGAAACGGACCCGCAGCGAGTGGAAAGGCACCGCTGCGGCCCGGCTTTTTACCGCGTGGCGAAAAATGCAAAACGACCCCCCCTCGACGAGGAGCCGCGGCCGGCAACAGCGTGTGTCATCCCGGACAGGAAGCTGTCCTAACATGACGCACCATGAAAGATGCATGTTAAAATGCCCCCATTCAACCGTGCCTTTTAAACTTCGTCATTTGCGCATCGCTAGACGTCGGAAAACATTTGGAAATTTACACGTCTGCTTTTTCGGCAGGCGAAAACGTGAAAATCGGTCATTCCGCGAAATAACACGTATCCACCTATTCAGTACAGGTTCAACATCTCGTAGCTATATTATCTCTGCGAAATGTTACACATCCAGAAAAAAGTTTGCTTGAATCTTCACCTTACTAGGACTTTTATTTATAATCTGTGAGTGATTTCTTCACCGTAATAAAAAATTTGATCGAGACTGGAATTTCTAAGAGAATTCACACCCACTTCTTCAAATCTAGCGAACGTTTTGGTAGAAGTATAGAAATTTAGTAGATTCAAAGAGACAATTTCAACGTATCTCATTTGTTCAACCTAACTAAATCTTTTTTTCTGAGTGCAAGCGGATAGTAAGCGTTAGCCATCGGGATCCTTCGATGGAAAGGCACTGCCGATTTTTTTAATCACGCTGTTTTTACATACGAGCACGACCGCGGAGACCGCAATTAGCATTGAAGTTCGCGGAATTGCAATATTACATTGTGCGCATTGGCGCTCTAATGAGTAACTCCCAGCAACGCGTCGTGTAAATTTGTTGGCCGACTCTCGTGCATTAGTAGTAACGGACGGAGGGACGCTAATGAGTAGGCGAGGCAGGACCGTCTGAGCGTGGACGCTGTTTGAATAGAGTGGAAGACGAAGTTAACTCGAACTGGGTGGATGAAGAGTCCGCGAAATAGCGTCGGCGCGGCGCGGGGGTCCGGCGGACAAATTAACAGGCGGCGACTCTGATTCTGTTTGCAGGGTAATCGCGGGACCATTGTGGATCCGAATCGCAGCGCAATTTCGATCACCGAAATCCGTCCACCCGGTCTAAGGGACCCGTCATCCGGACTCGAAACTCGGACAAGTTTCGCGATATTGCGGGGAGGCCACGCGAGCGCCCGGGTCGCACAAAAGCGTCGCCGTGGCTGCGCTTTTATTTGCGTTCATTAGCCATTGCGCGTGTTATGAAACTCCACGTAACGCCGATCGAAAACGGGAGGAGCCGGGGGGGGGGGGGGGGGAGGAGAGAGTTTCTGGAAACTTTGTTCAATGGCCGAGTTCGTAAACCAATTACTCGTTATTTCATCCGTGAAATGATTGCGGCCGCGCTCGTGTAAGTTTCCCCGTGTGCGCGCGTATCGATGTTACTCGTGTAATTTATTTATCTCGCAGTATTTTCCGGTACGCACGGTATACGCACTGCACCTCGAGAGGATCCGGGAATTCCACGTTACGCGCAAGTTCCGTCCCAGATACCGCGCGTGCCATGCGATAAGAGACACCGGCGCGGCGGTTAATTGTTAATATATTCGTTTCACTTTCTTCCTTTTGTTCCCCCTTCGCGCGTGTCGCGCAGCGCTCTCTCGGGGTGGATCAAAAACAATTACGTAGACGCTGTCGGTGGCCGACGATCCGCCGACGCGACAGTGACAAACCTGCAGCGGGGAACGTCCGGAGTGTCCTAACCACTTTCCTTAATTCCATGCCTCCCTCCGGGTAGCATCTATCCCGCTCAGCAACGATCACCAATAACATTAATCAAGAACGCTCCTCGCCACGCCCGCATGTCGCCCGTGCGATCCTCCGCGTCCTCCCGGTCCTCGGGACATTTACGGCTCTCTCGTTACGTCTCGACGATGGGCTGCCGAGGGAAGAAGCCGAGGGTCGCACCGAGGGAACATTTGTAAATGCATGACCGTCGTTGTATGCGCGTCCACACACACACACGTGCACGCGCACACACTCGTACACACACACGGGCATTCCTACAGCTGCGGATTGTTCACGGGTAACGCGGCCTTGTCCCGGGGTCACACGAGACTCACTCGACTTTCAGCCATAGTCTGAGAGGGCTCTCCTGTCTCCTTCAAAAGCACCGTCTCCGGTATACAATCAACAAGCCCCCAACCCGAGTTTCGAGGACTTGCGCCTCTTTCGTGGCTCTTTCTCTCGCTCCTGCCTGCCCGCCACCCCTTTGGCAAGCGCCCTCGCTCCCTCGCTCGCTCTTCGGCCGCCCTTTACGTTCCCGCCGGTGGCTTTAGCCCGTCGGCGTCCTCGTGAGATTGTAGTCGTCGCTGCCGTTGTCGTCATGCGGTTTCGCTTATCGCGCCGCGCCACCGAGATATCACAGAGGAAAACGCAGAGGCCATCTCGTCGTGGCCCTTAACTATCCGCGCACGACTCGTATTTCTACTTTATCCCCTTCTCGCTACCTTTGCGCAGCTCCTTTCCCGTCTACTTCGGCGCGGCTCCTGCGCCGCGCTGCCTTTGTGAATTTCTATGCATTTCTCGTGGGTAACGTCGTTTGCTACCAACGCAGCCGAGAACTTTGTAAAAGGTCGAGTTGTGATGCCGCGGCAATCTGATTTCGAAATGATTGCGAACTGTATTAAGCTCGGACAGAGAAATACAAGGAATTAAGAACGGAAGGACTTTTAAGTCGATTAAACCGATAAAATTGTAGGGACGCTTATTTAGTTTCTACGCCGAGATCTAGATCTCCGAAATAGAGTGTCTAATAAAAAACGAATTAGTGATAAATTCATCTCATTTTTACTAAAAAAATTGAATTAGCAATGAACTCGACTCATTGAACTTAATCGCGGCTTTTCATCTCATCTATTTTTAATAAAAGCTGAATTAGTAATGAATTCAACTCATTGAACTTAATTCTAGAAAATCGTATGTCAAACGTAAAATTTATGAAGCAAATATATAACAGCTGAAATTTCACTCCACTGTTCTATATAATTTCATATTCGCGAATTGGTTATATTTGTACGTCTATGTTAAGAGAATTTTAGATATATAAATTCCTGGATTAAAAGCGTTCGTCAGTATTTCCGGACAGATATATGCTATTATCGTCGCTGATTGTCATTTCGTTTCGCCCGAGTAATTGCCATCTTTCTACAGAAATAAAAAAAGAGCTTCCCCCGAAAAAGTAATGTCGCCGAAGGGCGAAGAGTGGAGGAGATTCGAATAAAGAAATCGCGCCTAATCTCGCGAAAATGATATCGCGGATTCTCGCCGACGTAGTACGCCCGGGGGAGCCGCAAAAACGACCGGAACAGTCGCTGATCGGACGGGGGAGTAAAACGGGCACATCTCCTCCCCCGGGAGCCGGCTTTCCAGCGAACTCTTCCCCGAAGAGTTTCTCAATTTTCAATTCCATGAATACTCGCCGCGCGACGTCCCCTGCCCAAAATGGCTACCGTGAATCCCATCGATGTGGATCTTTTTGTCTCGCGCGACTTATCAGCCGCGCTCTGGGAAGGAGCCCGCATTGAAAAATCACCGATTCCATTAAAAGTTCAGCGGATTTCCGGGGCTCGGTGTGATTTTCACCCGCCTCACGTCACGACCTGAAAGATCAGCTCGGCGCGGCTGAATGCTCGAGCCGTGCCGTAGAAAGCGACCTGATCACCAACGGCCGATCCAAAAGCTAACGCTCGTCGGTATTACCGGTCTTTTTCCCCGATTTTTGCTTTCTTTTTTTCTCTTTCTCGCGCGCTCTCTCTCTCTCTCTTCCTCCCTTTCTCTCTCTGTTCCACCCGCGATCCACGACGAGCTTTTCCGTTCCACTCGTCGCGAGCCCTTCTTATCCTCACACCCCTCGGCGACCAATTTCCAAGTCTCTCGCGCTGTAAATCAGGCCCACCGTTACCCAATTTCGCTGGCTGACTCCATTACCAGCCTGCCCTCTAATTAGTCAGGCTCGATTAGCTTGGGGTGGGCCGGGCCGAGCGAGGTAGGTTAGTGTCGGGTTTGTTCTCCCCTCGAGAGAGCCGATTCAATCCCAAGGTCGTTCTCATCCTCTTCAGAGCCCCCATTGCATCCACGTATTATACTCGTACGTTCTCAATCTCTTCTGTTTCCATTCGAGATTGTGGCGACTATGCCATTCTGTCGCGTGTAATTCTCTCTCTCTCTCTCTCTCTCTCTCTCTCTCTCTCTCTCTCTCTCTCTCTCTCTCTCTCTCTCTCTCTCGCTCTCGCTCGGTCTACTCTTTCGCTAACTTTCCTCCGTTTCACGTTTTAATGAAGCGATAAAACGTACATGTGATTTCGTTTCGTCCGCTGTCCGCATTCGCTCGCTTTTGATAATCTCTCATTTGTATTGCGCTTGCATCTCGACATTGGGCACGGCTTTTTGGTGCAGTGACCGCTTATAGCTCCAGCTAATTAAATTCGCCCGAATGTGTGTGTATGTGTGTGTGTGTGTGTGTATGCAAGTTGGTGATCATACAGACGGTTAATATCGTTACTCTAAATATTCAGTATATTGTCCAGTGTAGAATCGCGAAGGATTAATTTCGCACGATTAACCTCGTTTAACGCGATTCACATGTCGAACGATCCGTTCTGCACAAGATCCGTCGGAAGGTGTGTGCGCGTATATGTAGTCTCCTCAGACGTCTGTCGGATAAAAGCTGGGTGAAATGGAAAAAGAATCGACCCTTGTTAAGGCCTTAACAAGGGTATCAACTTAGCCCTATAAGCCCGGAATATCACGTTCGATTCGCGGCAGATTCAATCAAACGTTAGTCAGACTGATTCATTACATTAATCTTGCCGAGTTCCCCCCGCCCTCTCGATGGAAGGTTGACCTTTCTTTCGCAAGCAAGATTGAAACCTTTCACCTCACGTTCGATTCCATCCGTTCGGATTACCAACGTATGCGAAAAATTGTCGCGAAAGGCGGGTGCGAGATCGTCTTTCCTTATGAATTACGACCTATGCGCTGTCCGTGTTATATAAATTTTTCACGCCTAAAACGAACGCAGTATCCTACGGATTTGCACAGTTTTGTCTTTTTGTTTTATTGTCCAAAGTGCGGTTCTTATAAATAGAAATATTTTTTAACACTCCTTTGAACGTTAATTAATTTTATATTATCAAACCCTTATCATCTATTAATTGTTATAAAATTTTGCACTCAGAGGACTGCGCACTTACGTAACGTAAATACTTTTAGATAGCGCGAGAGTTTAAGACATTCTCAAAAGCGGCATAAACATTTGAAAAGTAGTTCGCTCGTGAGGTGCCTAAGACAAACGAAAAAAACATTACTTCTGCAAGGCGGAGAGATAAGTTTAAGGTGCCGTACTTTACGATTGGCTAGCAGAAAAAAGATACGGCTCGGTTGAATAGCTTCGAACTTCTAGACTCTACTCCGACGAATAATGAATACAGTATTCCTCCCCTCCCCTCCCCCCCCCCCTTTAAAACCCACGACGACGGTGAAGAAGTTTCCAACGAAATTATCATTACGAGAAGATTTCGCCTTGGCGCGACATTCGCATTAGCGCGACAGGAATAACCGAAAAATATTCCGTAATTATTTTAATTTCGCGCCGCGCGTCGTATCGGTCTCTCCCCTTCACGTTTCGCGCGGTTTATTTCCATTTCTCACAGCTGCCGGTGAACGTGCGTCCCGGTGAAAATAATTCGGGCGATAAACCCCTGCAGGGGAAAAATATGCCATTACCGGGCGCTCCATTTGTAAATGCGACGATTTTCGAGCGCGCAAGCGTTAAATATTAATTTTCTCGGAATAATGGGATTTCAAAACCACGGTACACAACTGAATGTGACACGCGATGTACCGACTCGGTACTTCGGAATTTGCGCAGAAAGACTCGATGAACCGTGAAATAATAATGATCCGCGATTAAACTGCGTTATACGCGGCCATCGTTCAGCGCGCCGTACGTTTTGATAATTTATTTCGCAACGTTCGTGCGCACCCTCCTGTCACGGTTCATATTAACGGCCGCGGTTTATTTATTATGAAACGTTTGCTAGCTGACCGAAGGGCCAGATCGATTCACTCTTCGATAGGCACGTCGAAAATGCTTTTCGTCCATAAATCGCTGCGGGTCGCCTTGATTTCTCTTACAATATCAAACGCTGCAGCATTGACATTACATTTTACGCTAAAAGCAATACGCAGAATTGCTTCAAAATCGTGTGAATAATCGGGTGCGCGAAACGTGGAAGCGGGCAATATTTCTCACGGCAGGAAGATGTAGATACGTATTTAATCAAAAGAACTCGAGAATATTAGTTGCGCTTTTTCCTTACACACCTAAAAATTGAATTTGTTACAAGATACGGGCTCTGTACCGGCAAAGAAGAAGAAAAAAAACTGCGCGGCATTTTACAGCATCCTCGATAAAAGCCAGTTGAGAAATACATTTTTTCCATTTCTCTTCATTTGATCTTCTTGTAGAGCAGATCGCACAATATCCCATCTATTTTCTCGCGCCGGACAAAGAAAACCCAATCTATCATCAATTTAGCGCGCATAATTCAATCTGTTACAGAATGCTGGTGGATCTTTGGTTGCAACAACGCGAGATCCAGATGAGTTTTTCGCGGGCAGGAAATTGCATTTTCCGCGCCACTCCGCGTCGTGAAAGCCTTGGCGGCGTTAAGCGAATACTTTCCCGTTCGTCCGCGATTCGCAATCCATCCGGCGTGCAGTCATGCAAATAACGCCTCGAACGTATGTCCATATGGGAATCGCACGACCAGCCAGCCGGGGGGGAACGAGAGGAAGACGGAACGCCGACGGGGCTTGGATATAAGGGGGTGCGTGGGGGAGGGGAGGGGGATAGAAAGCATAAAGTCGCGTGGAAATCGCTCTCGTTTGTCGAGTCGTCCGTAAAAGGCGGCGGCGAGGCGGACGTAAGGCCGCATACCGATAATTCCACGGAGTGCTCCGTGGAATTTATGAGGTTTAATCCTTTGCGGAATCCAAGAGAGGCGGCTCTCCGCCTACCCCGGTCTTCCCCCATCATCCCCCATGCCGCAAGGTATACGGCGGCTCAAGGGGATGGGTGGGGCCGGGCCCGGCCCGACGGCGGGGGCCGCACGCCGGAGACGCCGGGGTTCAAAGTGCACGAGGAAGAAAACCCCCGCTCGCGTTTCCTGCCTCACGGCGAAAGAGCGAGCTTTAACGCCGGGCAATAAAATCCGTCGAGTGGCGTAATGCCTATACGAGTGTGATGCTCGCGAGCATAATACCTGAGAGATACGTACACTCTCGCCCTCTCGCCCTCTCGCTCCTCCTCCTTTCCTCCCCCCGCCCCGCGTAGGTGCACGGCACGGGCTCGGTGCGCTTATTTCCTGCGTTATTCGGCGAAACGTAAAGCGGAAATTAAAGCCGATAGACCGGGTAACGGCCCGGCCCGGATAATTATGTTCGTCCCGTTCGCGCCTCTCCCTTATGCGGAATCGGCGCGAGGAGGAGTTTATTTGCATATCGGCCGAGTTAAATCGCTGCGGCCACGTGTCCGGCCGTGCACGAGGGTGGGTCGAAAAGTTTTGAGCCTGACGTAGAAACAATTTTCTTTCGGTCCAACTCACTTTTATTTTTCGACACGCTCTCCTCACGGACGCACCCTCGCAGTTCCGCGAGGTACAATCGAGAATTATCGTCCGCGGCGCGGGACTCGTTCCCCTCGTGCGATTTTCGCTCGACATCGATAAGTGGCGAGGCCGTCGTTCTCTTGCCCGCCTCCGTGCGTGTATCGCCGTGTTTTTTTTTCCGCGGGCACGTCGCAGCAGCAGCAGCGCGCGGACTGCAACTTCCTCGCCCAATTAAAAATAATTGAATGCAAAATCCGCTTTAATTCGCCAACTTTCAGACGGCACGTGATAGGAGCTCGTAATTATGCGCGCGGACTATATAAGGCGCGCACTCCACTAAAAGCGCCTCGCGCCCTCGCGTTTTCTCCTTTTTTTTTTCTTTTACCGTCGCGCCTTTACATTTTTACGACAAGTATGCATCACTCGGCCATGACGGATATACGGCAAAAGATACGGGCGTGTGTCGTGGCTTTTATGCCGAAAAGGGGGCTGGAGGGGGAGGGGAGGGCCCGGCTCGATAAAAGCGACTCCGGGAGAAAGCGAAGTGCTCGTACGCAATTTATTGTAATCACCACTAAACACGGTATGCAACAACTTGCGACTGCGGTGACTTTAGTACCCGTCGATCGCCTTCGCGGTACAGGCAGGACGGGGCGTTACGGAGGCTGCCGTTAATGCTTGACTTTACGCGCCTTCTTGCGGGCGGAAAGAAGAAAAGGGGGAGGGAAAATGGCACGTTCGATGGCTCATCGATCGCGCCGAGCCTATCGTACGCGTTCGTCGCTCATTTACCGAGAACGTGCCGGGCTTTGGTGCTCCACGTTGCCTGGCACTCTGCCCATCGCGGACGATAAAGATCGGCGCGGGGTGTCCGCCTCGCGGAAGACGCGGCGTGCCCCGTAATGGGTCGCATCACTGACGCGCCATTACTCGAATATTTGGACGCGACTTTGAATCGCGGCGCCCGCATACGCGCACGATGGAAAATTGGGTTCTCCCCCGGGTTTAATTGAACGACCGCCGGGCGCGCGCGGTTTCCGAATGCCTGCCCGTAATACGCGAAACGGCGAAATGATAATTGACGTGGACGCTTACACCACTGCCTGCCGCGGGGACCGTTTCGCCGGCACGGCCGCGTTGAAATCGCTCGCTTTTGTTCATCGTCCGTCGCGGTGGTCGACGCAGTTAAATACACGCGCCCTATAAAAAGGATTCTCCGGCCGCTTTGTCGCGAGGACAAAAAGAAGGATGGATTTTCGATCATTTTCCCGAACGCAGTAGACGTCAGCCGACACTCGGCCTTGCCTCCTCTCGTAAATTCCGTTCCTCGATCGAAAATCGTGTTTTTCTTCTCCCATGTTTCTCGCAGGGGAGAGGGCACGTATTATCACCTTGCCAACGAGTACCATCGACATTTTTATTACCGTCCTCGTCACACGCGTCATGCGTGAACGCGCGAACGCACGTCTCCGCTAATATTCCGCCCGTGCTCGCCGCGTTAACACATTTTACGTTTGGCTTTCATTTTACTACATAAGGTAAATCTGGAATTTTTCCATTGTCGTCATTGTTCCATCTTTGTTTCCTGTTTTTCGAAATTTGCGCTTTCCTTTTTTTCGAAAAATTTACATTTTCCCGGACATTCCCGCGACAGAAGAGATTCCCCTGCGAAATTACGTGAAAAAATTCCGCGGTGCGAATTCCGCTCTTACATTCGTACACCTTCGACGAGGTAAGCTTTTTCTCCGCTGAAACCGCTAATTCCCTTTGCGGCGCGCGACAGTAGCTTTTTTCCGCCGGGCTTGAAACATCGGGGAGAGCGGAAGGAATATCCAATTCTGAAAAGATAATAAGGCCGCGCGACACCGTCGATGAGCATCAGCGAAATGGGGTGAGCCACTTTTAGGGGGCGGCTCGGGCGCTTCGCGACGAAAACGAGGTAAAGCGGAGGAAACCGCGATGACTTTCCGCGCGACCTCCGATGCCCCGAAGCCCCTCTTTCTCCTCGGAATTTAATAAAAATCCGAGAGCTTCCGGAATCGAGCTCGCCGGGCTCCACCGGGAAACGTTATGCGTTTCGACTCTCTCGGTGCATCGCTTTTCGATTCTATTTCTTCGCCTCACTTTCCCTATCGCACCCTCTCGTCCCATCTGCGCGTCACCCTCTTGTTCTCTCCTCTACTTCACCGCATCGCGTCACGTCGAGGGACGCCGGTTTCACCCGTCTCGAGTAACTTTCAGACAAATTGCGTCGCCGAGCGGTGCCTGGGTTGACTTTTACGAGGGAGTCCAAGTATTTGTCGCACAATTATTGGTAATACAACGCACGATTCGTTAGCCGGCCAACCGATTAATTGTGCGTCCTGTCGCGAAGATTGAACGCCCGAGTCTTAATTTAAATCTATCTCGTCACAAGAATATTCTTACAGGGATCGCTCTTGCGCAATAATATATAGTTCAGTCTAAGTTTGAAAAAGTATCGATCACAAGAGTATTACAGCCCGAAAGAAGGCGAAGGAAGAGTCCACATGGTGTAAAGGCCTGTGTCCAGGATGCTAGAACTTGGTCCGAGTTCTAGCATCGTGGACACGGGCCTTAAGAATCGAGGCCTTTGTCGTCCGATTGGAAACTGCCCCGCGATTCTTTTTCGCGACCCGAACCGGCAGAACGGACACGTCGAAACTGTGAGAGAAAGAAGAAATTGGAAGCACGTGGCTGCGCGGGATAAACGGGATTGCAGAGCCGAAGCCGAGGCTCTGGGTTAAATACTTTCCCGCTTCGGTATTCAGCTTCGTTTACTCGACAACGCAGATTTTCCCTTTGGCCCGATTCGCAAATGCATTCCTTTTGCGCCGATTCACAGAGGAAAGCGGCGGGCACGGCTGGGCGGATCGATTGTACCCTTTGGATTTATCCTCCTGAGAGACCGCAGGCGGTGTTACACTTTGTAACTACGGCGCAACAACGAAACTACGAAGCTCCATGAGTTTCAGCTATCTGCCGCCCTTTAAGCTTGGCGCGTAAAAAAAGAAACCGGAGGACTTACTCGTAATATTTTACAACTTAATAATGTGAACGCAATTTCTTTGTAATTGCGCGTTTTGTAATTGACAAAAATTGCCAGAGATTAAAAAAGATCGTACCGGAAAACCGAGACGATACCGGTCTTTGATTGATTCGAGAAAAAACTTTGGACGCAAACACGCGAGGGTGAAGACACTGCGCGATAAACGACATATTCACGTATAAATGATAGCGAGTGTGGCGCAGAGAAATGTGCGCTGCTTAGTAAAGAAATGAACGAAAAATCTAATACACGAGGAAGAATTGAAGTATAAATGATTGTACTTACGGTGCATTTCGATCGCTACCGACGTCGACACGGGCTGGCTGATATTGTTATTGGATGCCTGACAATCAAACACCGCATGGAGATCAGCTCTTGACAATTCTCTAACGACCAGCGTGTTCCTACGAAGAGCAGGAAACTCGCCCGGCTCGTCCTTAGAATCTAAAAGCGTCTCCCCGCGCCACCATCTCACTTTAGGCTCGGGGCGACCTGAAAATAAACACCATCAAATTCATCGGCTCCGTCAGAAATAAAAAGTCGATATTAAGTTCAGACACCTTCGTGTGTGAAAATTTAATAACATTTTCAACTCCGGTCCTGTTATCTTTCATTTCCAGCGTTTTCTGTACCAGCGATAATAATATAATACAGAAATAATAATCCTAATTGAAGATATATGAAGATATATGCGCATTTAAAATAGAACGCTATCCTTTACCGCTTGCAATTTAAACGAACTAATTGTTGACAAATAAAATCAAATTATCGCGCATTTAAAATAGAACGCTGTTCTCCGCCGCACGCAATCAAAACGAGCAATTAGACAAATAAAATCCGATTATTAATAACGCCTTCAAGTTTTCCCATTTCCCTGCATCGATATTGGATTATTGAAAAATATCGCGTTAATACAAATTTCACCGAAATACGTGCATCTATAACTTCAATTTTAGACAATATCCTCGTAATAGGGGCAATGATTTTTTTCTCAAGCGCGACACTTTATATCATTTACTCCGTTCCGAAGTTGCCCGAGGATATATAAATTTTTAGAAGTGATGTTTTCCGCGCAAGGAGACCACGCTACAGTGGCATCGACATACCGGCCACACGCTATCCAGCGCAACGTATCACGCGGGACCCTCTCTGCCTTACCACTTGTCCGCGAGAGTTTGCCAAGTTCCGTGGCGTATACATACGTACACTCGCCCCCCCTTTGCCCGCCCACATCGGTGTAGGCTGCGCGGCGCGTTAATTCATAATTCATAATGGTCGTTGCGTGCGGATAATCCCCCCGAGGGTGAATATCCCGTTAAAGGGAGGCGGCGAGTCGGTGGGGCGGTCTGGCTTGTGTACCGGAGCGACCTCATTATTTTTTACCGGACCTATTTTCGTTCGGGAGGGACAAGCGGAAAAACACGGCGCGGCGGCGGGGGAGGGGGCTGCGCCGGGGGTTGCAGGAGCCGAGCGGAATTGTAGGCGGCGGCGAAGAGAACGGTGTAAGAGCCGGGGCATAGCGCTGTCGTGTCCCACGGGTGGCGGCATGCGAGGTAATAAAAATAAATTTATTATCGTTATTGCCTTCGCCTTGCAGACACAGCAGCTCGCGCGCGCGCGCGCCCGGATATTAAAATGTAATAGAATAAAGGGGAGCGCCGAACGAATGCATGCACCGCGACCGCTGTTAGAAGCACTTGACGTTTTGTCGAAGCGTTTAACGACCCGGTGCTCTTTTAATTCTGTATTTACACGAAGATAACGCCGCGCGGTAAGTGGCGTTTCACAAAATCTATGTATGACAATAGGTAAAACGGTATTTATCCGTTCTCTTCGCGGGAGGGGCCGATGTTTCCGCTCGTAACGGGGGCGACGTGTAATCGAGCTATTACAACGCTGCGCGGGTTAAAGACAAAATTATCAGACGCGGTAAAAAGAGCGGCGCGGAAAGGTCACGTCGAGTTCGGAATTTTTAGAAATTCTCACGAACGTGCGCCGCCAATGTGTACGTGTATGTTCAGAGAGACGTTCTTTATTCGCAGTATCAGAATGCGGTCGTGTGAAGTTTTAATTAGACGCTATAACTAAGAATAACACGACTCCGGTCTACGGGATGAATGAGATCGCGGCTGTTTTACATGCGCGAGCGAGAGAGAGAGAGCGGGTTTATATGGAGGCAGAGAAGAGAGATCCATTTCCCACCGGTCGCACCAATTATTCTACCGGCTCTTCCGCGCCGTATTTACGAGGGCAACCTCGAAAGAGAATACTCAGACGTATTTTCATTCGACCTGTCTCTCATTATAGAAAGTAGGACTTACCCCCAGAGACGAGGCACTGCAGTCTCATGTCGCCACCTTCTTCGTAAGGGCCGGCCACCGCTGGGACGGTCTTTCCGCGCTCGTCGATAATGTTCGGCTTCTGCGGCGGCACTGTAACAGGAAGGGAGAAAAGAAACAAATCAAATGTCGTGAAGAATACACGTGTCCCTGAATGCTTAGGAGGACGAGCGAAGTAATCACTCTGGATCCATCAATGCTTGAGAAAGCGCAAGGGAAATCTATAAATAATTTTATTTCTAGATTGGAACAATAATGTAAATAATGAAATCTTCAATTTTATTTATCAATCCAGTAAAATATAGATAATGCATCCCGACTGCGGTTCCACAAAATCATCGAATTTCGTATACACGATCTATATTTTAACAATATCATTTTTTTCTAAAAATCTAATCTCGTCGCGTGATTAAAACTTTAATTTTAATTATCCTTTTACAGCGACGATTGGACGATAGATCGTGAATTATATAATTGTTACTAAACTTGGTAAGCCGAATCGCCGCGCGAATGAAATTTTCATTTTCTCATCGCGATGAAAAATACTCGCGCAAAAAATATTACCGTCTGCGCGTTATCTCGAAACTCAACCCCGCTTCTGTGCCGCGTGTATGTACGAGTACAACCGGCCGAGATACGCTTGCAGCCAATCGTTCGAGCGGTTTCGAGTTTGACCGCCTCTGACATCACTACGAGCTATTTAAGCACAGATAGGAAACTTTCCATGTAAGTCAGTGGCGTCCGGGGAGGAGTAATTCACGATACTCGTGCCGCGAGCGCCGCACGAATAGTCGAACAAGCAGGCGTACAGGTGTTACAGGTAACCGCCAGCACGAAGGCGCGATCCGGATGGTAGTTTGACGAAAATTTCGCCCTGGTACCGCAAGACGAAGGATGCGGTGCGGGACCGGCGGTCTTGCTTTCGCAACAGCCCCGACGAAAATTTCGACTGTGTTAATAATACAAGTTAATTAACAGCGTGTAGAATTTTGGTGCCATGTTCTGAGACTATTTTCGGGTGTTTTCCGACGCAAACGAGAGGAATGCTCTTCGTAATTGGATTGGTATCAGCTACGATCCTTGATAACTTGCCAACCTCTTATTATGTCGGTAATTCGTATACCTATCGCGCGCAATAAAGCATTTTGCGTGCAGGGAAACAATGCGCCCGCGAGGTATCAAAAGGGCACGTAAGGGGGGTCACGCGGAGAATCCCCGGTCGTGTACAGTTCGTTCCGACATGCGGATGGGTGGAAGGGTCGGGTCTATCGTGGCGTGTAAACGCTGGCAATTGAATATCGGAAATAGCGGCGTGTCGGAACGTCAGAAGGTGAGTGGCGAGCGTATTGCTTCGAAGATAGGCTGCAGTCGCGGTCGGGATGTCGGATGTCCGTCCAAACGAAACAGGCTGCCCTATGAAAATTCACGATGGCGAACGGGGCTTTTGGATAAATCGATGGGCAACCCGACCCGATTCCGTAGCGCCTAGAATGGCCTTTAATCTTTTAACAATTTAAAATTTACCAATGAAGGGAATTAATAATCGACACAACTGGCAAATTCTAATTAAAGAAAGAGTGAGAACAAGATTGGCCCCATTTTTTTCGCATTCGATTTTGGTCACGAAGTTATCAGCTTGACGAAACCTTTCGTTTGGTACCTACTTTGTGACCAAAATCGAATACGAAAAAAGTGCGGCCCTTTGCCTATAGACACTTGTTCTCACTCTTTATTGCGAAAATTATTTCAGCCAGGGTTTGAACCTGAACCTCCCTACACTCTCTAGGCAGGCGTCTCATCAGTTTGATCGCTGAGGCAAGTAATTTCAAATTTAATCCCAAAACTCACATTTGCGAAGGCATTTTATAATTGATCGAATGCTATAATCTACTTGAGACGTCGAGTAATCCGTTGCTTTATACGGCGCGTCATCGTACAATAGTCACGTTTTTCTGCAATTATTACGTATAATTAAGGACATGACCTTAAAGACCATAATGGCCTTACATACCTCGAGCTAAAGTTCATCCGTTCTCTCTCATAATTATTCTCGGGGACGCACACGGGCGCATCCGTAGGACAAATTGAACCGGTGAACCGAATGGGAAATAAACTGGATTAACGCGGATGCGCAAAGTTAAGCCGTCGGTCACGATATCGTGCAAGTGAGAAAGTCCCGACGCGAAAACGTTACTCGATACCATCCGGAATAACGACGAGTGAAGCACCTCTGAAAATAGGATTACCGCACCCTCTGTATTTTGTATGGAGTGTAATCGATATATTAGCGGATCCTTCGGTATTAACCGCAATCTCCCTCTTTTTCTCGTAATATCCGCTAAATATCAGCTTAACGTACGCAAACTAAATTATCAAAACGCTCGCTGGCGAGGTACTTGACCTCTCGCGTTTGTAAGCGACGCGGATTGCGCCGCCGGTAACAGCCGGATAATTAATTACGCGAGAACATAATAAACAGGGCTGTGTTTGCACGCTTTTAACTTAATGCGCCATTGTAATATCGAGTGATCTAACATAATCCACGGTGAGCTCTAGATAAGCGGTCTTTTCGGTCGCTAGGGAAGCTAATCAGAAAACTAAGTTCTTGACAACGCGGCAAATTCAACGTAAACGTGCGTGCCAAGAAAGCATCAGAGAGTTACGCGTTTTGCGATAATCACCTTAACTCGTGACACGAAGTCTTTGTTCACAACTAAGTCATAATTGGGAATAATGTGTTGCTTCTTTAACCAGACGATGTTTGACGAAGATAATTGTTACACGGAAGTATAACAATTAAACTTGTACCTCTACATTTTGCTTATAGCACAATGGTAATTTCTCATTACAAATGTTTTGCGAAACGATGTAATGCATTTTATTAATTTCTGCGAAGCTTGAGAAATGGTTTTGCAACTGTTTCCATTGTTCACAAACTTCCTGGAAGAACGGAACATTTCCAACGAACATTTTCGCGTGACAAACGACATGCTGGAATTTAACGGGTTAATTTGTAGCATCTAAGTTTCACATCGGCGGGGGTTGATGTGTCCTCACAAATTATGATGTTTGGTACATGACACGGAAGAGGAATTGTTAGAATTGTATCATTTGCAGATACAAGTATCTCGAAAATACAAAGGTATGTTTCTGCTCCGGGACGAGCGACCGCGGGGAAACGAGAAACCGCAATTACTCCACGCTGCTCCAAGAGATAAATTCTTTTCGCGCAATCTTTAATCGGAATTCAATACCAACCGAAAATACAGCTGATTGTTCGGTACCGGTCCATCCTTTTTACACGTTTTATCCCAAATGTCTCCTTGCTAACAGTTGCGCAAATTACGCGCTGTTGTACGCACGTACAAATGCATTGTCAAGTCCTGAACCTTGGCAAAAAGTAATATTTAATTTATCGAGTGTTTCGTACGGAAAAGGTTTTATCTGTTAATGTAACAGTAAAGATTCCTCGAGGGAGTGACCGCACTGGTAGTTTTTCCGAAGGGTTACTACGTGCAGCGTAACATCCAGTAAATTGAGGAATCGTGTAACGAAGTCCTTTTCCTAGAAAAGTACGCTGTGCACGGAGAAGTATTCTTTGCCGAAAGAAATGTCCAATTCCGAGGTGGACATCGCTTTTGTAAAATCTCGTATCTTTTCTTTCCAGGATACATTAAGTTTCTCGAAGTGTACAGTCGACGCTTTAAACGGAGATCAAACGGTCTTTGTAACAGATAAATGGTGTTGTGTCAACGGCTACAAGAAAGGAAGACAAAAGAAGCGTGAATATAAAGACAAACGGTACGATATGTTTTTACAGAGCTTCCTTACGGAGTAGAAAAATATGTGTTTCTTCAATATTCGAACAAAAAATATATATAATTCTCCTTCTATAATATTACACCTAATAATAGTCACATGATGAATCGTCGATTGTTGTGTAGAAAAGTGAAAAAGTGCCAAGAGGCGTTACCCGATACGATCTTTGTATGTTATAAAATAATTCAGCAGAAATTACTATTTTATAAGCGCCGGATAAGAAATGTACAAAGCAGCGCGATGAAAGTCGACTTCGTTGGATAAAACATGTATATATTATAACGCTCGTTAATTGCACGAAAAGAAAAAAACGCATTGAAACTTAATTCTCGAGTCTGGTATAATAATAGTTGGCTTAACGTGCGAGAAGTTAAGAAATACGAATGATATAGCACGAAAAACGCGAGGCAGCCAACGAGGCAACGAGGATTGCGTGCTCAACTATCCTAACTATGTGAAACTGACTAGCGGAATTTGCTTGCACATTGTTTTACGCCGAGTATGAATTTTCACGAGTGGTGGCATAATAGAATTGTATCAAAGTTCTATTGCGCCGATCGATAAATTATAACTTCGTTGATAATAACGAGAGCATCATTTTAATATTCTTCAATAATCGCGATATGCAGTTATTCATTATTAGCTACACAAATCTATTTTAAAATATTAAATGAAATTACATTAATACGGGAAATGCAATTTATTCGTGCGATCATTCGCATTAATCGATTCATGTCGAGCTATCTAAAATATTGACACGGTGCTCTGCGCATGACGGTTGAATCAATGATATGCTGGCGTAAAAGTGAACATTGAAGCGCGATAAAAGTGTTGATGATCGCTACAAATAAGTGACGAGAACGTAACATCAATTATGTTTAAATAACGAGGATTAAATATTTTTCTAATTGCACGGAAAACCAAGTTAATCGGTAAATTTTATTTTTATAATTATTCGTATAACTCTTGTAAATGTTAATTTTTCCACGCTAGTTAAATTTAAAAAAGAAATATAAAAGAATGACATATTAACGTTGCACACCAATTTTTAACGTAAAAATTTTACCGAGCATACAAGATACGAACCTATCACCGTCAACTGAATTCTGGAGTTTCTAGTCGGACTTGTGGTAAAGTCCACTCGGCACCTGAATTCGCCTTCGTCCTGATCCTGTACGTTGTTAATGCTCAAAGTTGCTGGTTCCGTTGTTGTCCTGAACAACGCCCGATCGCTGAGATATTCTTTATCCTGCCAATGCAACGGTTTTTCCGAGTGCTTGCTGCGCAAGTCGTAACTGAAACAGATCAACATTTCCCTTACTTACTTTACATTCCTCACTTGTCACAGCCGTAAGACAAAGAATTGACATCGCATTGCACACTGACGTTGGCGCAGATACATGCAAGTGGTATGGGATATTCTAACCAGCTCTAAAGCTAGCACACTATGCGCAATTCGTGACTCACAGAAATTAGTTGAACATTAATGCGTTATTACTTACCACACTATTCGTGATTCGTAGTTTATTATTCGTAATTTGTTATTTGCCGTTTCGTTCGTGTTAGCTCGGGCAACTTTTAATCTTTACCTGTTTATTACAGGACTTGTATCATAAGTCTACAATTAGTCAAGTTTCAATATTAGTCAAAAAACCGCTCGGCTAGCGAATCACTGCGAATGGCGAATTGCGCACGGCGAATCGACGAATTTTTCCTTCACATTATTCACGAACATGCGAATCACGAATCGTACATAGTGTGGCGCTAGCTTTAGATGTGTGCGAAATACCCCAAGTGTCCCTATTTATTTTGATTTAAATCTTTAAATTAATCGCACAGAGTGCACATTATAATAATATCAAGGTTGTGCCGTAAATTTCAAGATTCGGTTTTTACATGACACGTTAAACCCAATTTACATTATACGAGTATACTTGTAGATTATTATATTTTACGTATAAACGCTCAACCCTGCATACAATATTATATCGATGCCGTATAAATTTTTCTGAGGATAGATCCCTCCGATAATGATATTCTTGGGAGAGATGAAAAGATTTTAACAACTCAAAACTTAAATCCACGTTCCACGTTGTTAAGAACATTCCATTCAAATAGATTATTTCGGTTGCAAACTCGGTTAAGTACTTTCTTTCGCGTTTCTATATTATAGGATTAAGATAAAATTTTACCGAGAATTCTGTAATCTAGAGAAAGCGTGTAATATCTCGTATAGCGAAAATCGCTTCACGAATAACGCGTGCTCGAGCATGACTGTGCCATATGTCGCTTTATGTTTTTTTGCTAGTCCGCGCCGAGAGTGGCGCGGATCACGATGAAAAATAAAGTGAAACAAATGCAAAACTTCAGAACTAATATCGCGACAGGAAGGGAATTTCGTTAACTCTCCATTTTTTTAATGCACTGAACGCCTCGCGCATATTTGATGTAGACGACGAAGTTGGATAATAAAGGACGCGTACGACATAGTAGAGGAGCATAATTTCACTAATTAATGTAATACGATATGAGTCCGCGTTTGTGAGATAAATTTCACATTTAAAATTATTTCAACTTTATGGTTAGCACTAAAAAATTATAATATATTTAATTGAATACAAAGTTCGTCTCTCTGTCGTGTAAATCCTATTATAATATTCCTGTCACGCCGGGATAATATCGGCAACGAATTTATTTCAAACATTTTTTTTTATAATTTCGATTTTGTAATTTCGCCACGAAGTTAATTGCGTGACAAACCATCAATATAAAATTATTATGTTTCCCCAAACACGCGTCTGAATTTTTACCCTACTTAAATTTTCTATTTTCATAAATATGTAAATGCCAACTGAATAGGATTTTTGTCGTCGATGACGTATAAAACGACGCGGCAAAAATCATGAGTCGTGCTGTACGCTCGGAGTGTTAATTAAGAATGTATCGGCCAGCCGGTCGTTCTCCACACTCGGACGATCGGTTTTACAAGGGTAGCTGCGCTCGCAGCCGTCCCGACGTTTCACCGCAGGTCGCCCCGCAGTGCAATTCTCCCTCGCATACCACGCCCCCGAGACATCGGGTGAGCATCGAATTTGCGGAAATGCCACGAGTGCCTCGTCTGGTACCAGATTCGGCCGCGCGTAGAGTTGGAACGGATGGCGGACCACGGGAGAGAACCGGCCCCCCCCTGGTGGATGGTCGCGAAGGGATGAGCGGCGGTTAGGGTGTCGACGGGGGTGGATGCGGCGGAGAGGGGACGGGGGGTCGCCGGGTTTACATTCCTCCGGTGTATTACCCGGAGAGCTGGTACACCCGCTAGCTGGCAAAGCGTATACCCGTTGCGCGATCGCATGCTCTCGCATATGCTGGACCGAACAACAACAACCCTCTCCCCCTCCCCTTCTTCTCGCTGCCGAGGTACTTCCGCGGACTACGCGCATTCCCCCGCTCTAGTTGCATCGGAACACGTATGCGATGTAACACGTGTACGCGCGCGTTTACACACGCGCGCCGCCGCACGTTCGGCGAGCGGAGCGGTGGCGGATGAAAGTTAACCGAAACGGGAAAGTTGGCACTACGCAATGGCGCGAGCCGACGATATAGAGCGAGAAACGGACCCTACCGTACATGATCGCCGGCAACGGTCGGGGTCGAGGGTTCCAAACAACCGTCTGCTAGGGGCTAGACCAGCCGGAACGATTACTTATACAGCTCGGTGCGCCGCCGTGCCTGCAAATTGCACCGCACGTAGCACGTCGTTCGAAAGTTACGGAGCGCCGTAAGGGCGTGCAAGCGGGCCAAGGGATAGCGTATATTACCCCTTGAATTTGTCAAGAGTACTTACGTACACAGCGACGGTTTTAGGTATATTGGCGTTGTAAGCGGGACTTTTCGATATCCACTCTTCTTTTTTATTCAAGGTGCATATCTTTATATCTCGAGCAATTGAAAAAAATATATATGTGTATACTATTATACAGCTTATATATTATGTATATAATATATAAATTGTAAATATTATAGATAGAATTATATACGAGAAGGTAATTATAAAAATGCATGTTTAAATTCAGTTGAACTGAAGCGTGGAAAAATATTTCTTGCGCGAAAAAAATAAGAAATTAATATTAATGAACAATCGTTACAATTGATAGAGTTGCAACACTTTTTCATTCACAAATTCGTAATGTACGTAAGACTAAATGCCTGATTACAGACGTTGCAACGCATCGCGATGTCGTGTTAACGGCGTTGTATATGATACTGCGAGGTATAACAGATTAGTGGTCGGACGTCCGTATCGGGACGTGGTTATGCCTGTCACAAGCCAGGGCGACCAATTATGGCGCAACATCTCGTGCTCTCCATCAGAATGTACTATGTAACGTTTCCAGTTGCGCATGTACACCGCGATTGTGCATGAAAGTTGGCTGGGAGTTTGAGATCAATCCCGCGTATAAGCAAAATACAGAGAACCGGGGGAATTGTGGTAGTGAAGGGACAAACCGCGTTTAGGCGAAATGGGTTTCGCGTTACTAAATACTTTCTTCTCTCTGCGTTCTCTCTTCTCGCCTCTGCCTCTGTCTGTCTGTCTGTGACAGAGAGAAGTTGATGTTGATGAAAATATCTTTCGATGTTGATGTAAGTCTCTCTCGGTGTTGGTGTTGATGAATTGTCTCTCTCGATGTTGATCTTGATTAATTCTCTATCGATGTTGATAAATTGTCTCTCTCGGTGTTGATGTTGATGAAAGTATCTCTCGATATTGATGTTGGTGAAAGTCTCTGTCGATGTTGAGGTTGATGAAAGTATCTCTCGATATTAATGTTGATGAAAGTATCTCAATGCTGATGAAAGTTTCTCTCGATGTTGATGAAGTCCCTTGATGTGGGAGTCGATTAATTCTCTCTCTCTCTTTCTCTCTCTCAATGTTGATGTATTGTCTTTCTCAATGTTGATGACTTATCTCTCTTGATGTTGATAAATTTTCTCTCTCGATATTGATGTCGCTGTCTCTGTCACAGTTTAAACGAATATCCATTCGGAAAAAGAACAACCGCAATAAATCACCCCCTTCGATCGCGCCTGAAAACGAGATCTCGTGCGTCTCCGCGACTCGAATCTTCGTCGTGCTTAAAAATGAGAACGCGTTGTAGTATTGCCGACCATCAGGCTGCCGGATATACATATAGCCGTACGGTGTACTTTGTATACTTCGAAATGTGAAATCAGTAGGTATGTTAATAGAGGAGACACGATAGCCGCATAGCGTGTGATTATGAGATACGGTAGAAGAAACAAGCATACATTACGACACCGACGAACATTTAACGGCATGTCACGCACGATCGTTTACCCGTATAATAATTTATGCTTGGAACTTTACGTCCACTATTTCTGTCCTGAATTTTAAACACGATTTTTCAAAAGAAAATCCCAACGTTGAGTACAAATCTAATATTTGAATTTTATAATTATTACTTTAGTTGTTTTAAACAGACAAACATTGTAAATATATTAAAAATCTTAAAGCCACAGGTAAAATCATTCATCAGAAGAAAGTGTTTGTTAAAGTATACGGTAAGTTTCCTCCGGAAGGCTTTATCATTCCGACCCCGAGTTAGCAGCAGCGTCGCTTCCTCCCGCGAATCATGTATGGTTCTTTAAAACTGTAAGTTCTAATTTTCAAAATGCTCGAAGTTTATGGTGCAGACGCCATCGGGTTCCCGTCAAGTTTAAACATCGCCGGGGAGCGTTACAAAAATGCGCGACTATTTAATGCGTATAAATTCGCCATAGCGCGCGTAGCAAGAAGTTCCGACGGCGGAAAGTGGAGTCTGTTTGTGCGCGGCATTTCCGAAACTACCGTGAAAGTTTCGAGCTGACGTAGAAGGTGGAAGGCAGTTTGCAATGGTAGTGGCAACGGCGTTGGACCGGGCCGCAGCCGTAGCTGTAGCTCTGCGGCGCTTCGTCGTAAATTCCTACAAATGCTGTAACAGGTCGGCGCGCTACTACGACGCCCCGACGCTCGTTCGTCGTTATTACGGCGCTGTACGTCGTTATGAATTTTATGATCCCGTGCTATAAGTAATGCCGGAATTTATAATCCCGCGCGCTTTGAAAGACACCGCGGCCTTTGCGAAATTCGCCCGCGCAGTCGCTGTGCAGCTGAAAATTTTTGGATTATACAGCGAACTGCTGACGAAAAGATCGCGCGTGCTCGTTGCCATTCGACATTAATGAGCAGCTTCGTTCATGCGAACAGCCGGACTTTCTGCAGCCCTTCGACTGCAAAGCGAAACTGTGCGCGTGCTTTCTCATTCACAGATACATTTTCAATTTCCGCGTTGCGTATACATTCGTCAGAAAATTAAAATAACATTCGTTAAGGAGATTATCTCCAATTAGTTCAATAATATTAAGTTTGTTTCTACCTAACTTTTAATTGCAATATTTATACGTGTCGGTTAAATACTTGTTTTCGCTTATACGAGATATAAAAACAAGTATTGGAGAGTTCGTCATCTCTGTCCATTTTAGTAAGACGATAGCAAAAATAATTGATACTTTAAAGAGAGACTCGGCGTTCGCTGGTACATTTTTACACCGAGGAGGATATGCGCCAATAATGCATTGCGTAGCGGAGACTAAAATATCCATAGAACGAGACAACGTAATCCGTCCTCGTTCGAAATTACATCTCTCCCGCGTAAATCGTATTATTAGCCTACAGTACGACATACACATATCCTGGTATGCCGCGATCCAGCAAGGGCAGTTCCGTCAAAGCCGCTTGATCCCATCCGGGGGTATTAAACGGAAATCGTCGACAGATGCGTCCGGCCGGTTAGGTCGCAGACTCGCGCGCGGATTAATAACCGAAGATCCCCCGAGTTAATTAGCGCTCCGGCTTAATACGAAATGCCACCACGGCACGTGTCGCGATAACTCGCGGCCCCCGGGCCGCCGGCATTTGCAGCCGGTCGGAAGTCCGTTCTCTCGCTCCCTCTTACTCTCATTTCTCTCTCCGCATGGGCTTGCGGCGTGCGCGCCGATTCCGCACGCGCTGCACCGCGCGGACATTGGACGTGACGATCGTGCATTCCTAGTGCGTGGCTGGCCGGTGCATAAAGGACGTGGCGGGCCGCTGTCCGTTGTACCCGAACACCGGAAGCCAATCCGATAGAATGCGCGGACAATGAGGAGGGCTTCTCTGCCGGAGGAAGCTGGCCAGCATCGCGCCGTCGGCTTCGACGCACCCCATTGATTGGTACGCGCACGTACAGCCGGCTCCCTTTGTGCCCTACCTTGCCCCTGCGCAAGGTGCATTCACCTTGGTCATATTACGGTTTAATTGAAGTTGATGCCGGCCGCGTATAAAGGCCCGGACGATATATCGCGCCCGGGGATCTTGGGAAATGTAATTCGCGAGATTAAAGTGGAACGTAGGTCAAAGGGGATGTTAATCATTTTTAGTGCCGAACCCGATGTCCCAAATTGTCCCACTCTTTTCGTACGCCCGAGCCAATCGCGCATGTAGGTACGCCGTACGCGAGCGGAGATTTGGCGCATGCAAGGAAAACGCGATTTTCGCAACTGTTTTACATGTGTGTGCGTGTGTGTGTGTGTGTGTATGTGTGTGTCAGACGAATAAAACATCTCAGAGATCGCGTGTTCAAAGTGAAAGACGTCGTGTGTATAATAATATGTAAATTTTCAATACCACAAGGAATACAATGAAACTTTAAACGTCCACCGCCGATTTTTCTATTTTTACACAATCCGATCGAAATGTCCTGCCTAATTTTTGCACATTTTTTATTATTTATACGGGATTGTCGTGACAACGGTGTGTAAAAGGTCTTTACCCCAACTATAATTAAATACCACATCTCGTCCAATATATTGAAAATCCGATTAAATCGAAAAGGTCAACGAATCAATTTAATCGAAATAGTCGAAAATACGATTGTCTTTTCGATTATTTGAATAATTCGATTTTCGGAAACTGAACGGTTTTCTGGCCGGTCGTCAATCGAGTAATGCCAGCTCTGAAAACAAATTCGGTAGAGCGCGGATAAATCCGTAACGAGAAGCGCGCCCATTTAAATTTTCATTAAGAACACGCAAATTTATCACATTCCTGCTGTTAGTTCTTGTGTTATGCAGCGTCAGCGGCGGACGATTCTTCTTCAAATAGAGAGCTGGTAAGCTGTAAAATTCTCCGTAATGTACAACGGTAACGTAATTAAACGGGGGAAACAATTGGAGCGAAAGCGCGCCCTTCCGTTTCACGCAGAGTGCATAACTTTGAAAAATTGGCAAATTTTTCCGAACGAAATTATTTCCCCCCCACGGCCAGCGGCTCGGAGCTTAGATCTCGTTAGTTTTCATTCAAGAAAGAGATGCGCGCCGGAGTCTCGCGAGCGGAGCGGCCGTTTCCAGCGCCCGGAGTCATTATTCTTGGACATCCCTTCGGCGAGCTCGTAAAAATTGATCCTTATCGCGAGAGCCGCGCGTTCCACCGCGGTGCTACCGGATATTCAATTAAAGCGGGCAGCTCAAACGCCCGTGCGCGTGGATATACGGCGCGCCTAGATGTGCAGACCCGTCCGGCGCGGCGCGGCGCGGCGCTTCGCATCGCAACGCGCCCCGGCATTGAGCCGCATGCACGCATGCCGCCGCACACAACTTGCGTCTCTTATCGATTTCGGTGATATCGGCGGCGGCGCGCGCGCTCGCTCGCCCCGCGCTCTCGCCGGTCTATGGCAATTTCCGCGTTCTCGTATCCATTTGAATAGCTAGGATAACTTCGGGAGCTAACGTCGACGGAGAGAGAGTACATTACTCGCGCGCGCGATCGGTATTCTGGCACTCTCTCGGCCGAACTACTTCCGATCGCGAGGGTGGGTACGGGGCGGGATGGGGTGGGCCTTGGAATTCATCGACTGCCGAGGCGCGTTAAGCGTATCGCTTCCGTTCATCTGGAAACAGCTTCGATATAAATCGAGGCCATTTCGCCCGAAATGAACTCGTTGCGCACTGAATTCCGTACATATTTCTCGCACGTCTCCTTCGCAGATTCATATTTTTGTGAAATCGCCCGATTAGGTCCCGCCGCCCTCCGCAGCGCGAGCGGGAAGCATTGCGGATAATCACGCGTCAAAAACTAGTTTCGCGGGGGCGATCCATCGCGGGAGCGAGATAACACCGAGCGATTTCGAGAAAAATGCTGTAATTCCGAAATAGAATTTTCCGCGTTTTATTATATTATATGGATATTATATTCCCCCGAAGACGTATGTCCAATTTAATGCAACGTCAAATAGAAATCAGGTTTCGATAAATCAGCAGTAAATTACGAATCGCGTCACTTTTTCCACGTTACACATACATAGGCGAAAGAGAGAAGTGTGTACAACGAAGAAAAACCGTTAGCGTGAAAAAATTTCGAAAGATATACGAGCGTCAATTAACGGCACAGTAAAAATCTATCAGACATGCAAGCGCGCTGTAACCGTAATCGCGAGACAGGCACTACCCGTGATGCTAATCTGAAAAGGGCAGAAACATAAAGACCGCTTTTAGGAATATTGACATTTAAGTACGTTGCATGCCGCGCACGTGGTCAGGTATTAACGACGCCGCGCTGAATTTTAATTGTTTCGATGGCTGGCCGGATTAAGCGCTTCGATTTTTCTCGTGATTTCTGCGCGAAACGACGGGACAGACGTTTGACCGTACTTGGCTGCGGAAACGGGCACTGCTTGGCGAACGTCGAGAAATTTCAATTAAACCAGTATTGGATGCCACTGCTGCCTTCGATCAAGAAACTCCTATCGACTATCCATTGAGTGTCTCTGACCAATCGCACCTGCTATGCGAGCGTTTAAGTCGAGCCGCGTTCCAAGGAACACGACGGATTCGACAAGTTTTTGACGAGAGAGAGGGACACAGAGAGAGAGAGAGAGAGAGAGAGAGAGAGAGAGAGAGAGAGAGAGAGAAAGAGAAGATTAAAGTTCGTCGCTCGACACGCTCTATACAATTTCAGCAAGACACAGCTCAAGTCCAGATTTTTTCCAACATAATTTTCCAGGTGCCCACGTGGCGCCTATCGTTGAAACGAAGAGGCGGCGCGTACACCCCGCATAAACTATGTAACACGACAGTCTCTTCAGGACAATTTCGAGCATTCGTGTGTTGTCGGAGCGCCGTGTAGTGGCGTCAGGAATTTTGCAGGCGTCGCTGTTAGCGGCACCAACAGCCGCCAACCATTACCATCGCCGTGTCACCAGCGGCAGTAGTAACAGCCAGCAGCAAGCGCCAGCAGCGCAGGAACGTCGCCTCTATCTTCCCTCCTTCGGGCAACTCCGACGGCCGGGCGAGTCGGAGGAGCGATTTGCATATTCATTAAACACCCGCGGAGCCTACATATAGGTACCACTCGCTTCGCGCCCGTTCGTCTCACCGGGCACTTTTGCATCGCCCGCGGATGTTCTCGTAGAGAGGACGGAGAACGCGTTACGTCCGACGAGCGCCGAGCGAGCTGAGTAACGCTGGCAGGGCCCAAAGGGTTGTCGTCGCCGATAAGAACACCGAGACCGTAGAACCAAGCGCGCCTGTCGTTAACGAGCGAAATTTAAGACGTATTTGCATTCGGACTGCTGCCACTTGGCGCAAGTTGATAACGACTCGATCCGCCGTCGCTGGCCCAGGCATCGCCAGACCATTTCGGGCGCGCCCATAACGGCAAGTAATGTATGTTCGCAGCGGCGTACTTGCGCTCAGGATGGCGCGGTAAGAACGTTTCCATCTCCTACGCCCTGACGTTGCAAGCGGCTCCACGCCTTTCGAACGAACGCTCGCCTCTGTTCGTAATTAATTCGGGAGTTGCTGTACGTATCGCCTTCTCTTCGGCGCCGGCCGGAAGTAAGTTCGAAAGTGAAGCGAAAGAGCGGGGCGTGCCAAATGGAGAACACCATGGTGCTGAGGTGGCAGGAGATGGCACGGGGTGGCAAGGCGAGGAAGCGCGAGATAAAAAGCGAGGAAGGAAGACAGAAGGATGGAAGAAGGGAGGGAGAGATAGGGAGGAGAGAGAGAGAGAGAGTTGACTTTCTAGCTGTAAGACTTCCACCACGATAGCAGTCGGCGAGCACCAGCGCCGAATTATGCATTTTCTTGTCGTCCCGTCGAATAAGAGCCAACTGAATATTAATGCCACCGGTGTAATAGTTTGTAAACTAGGTCTCCGGCTGTTAGGGGGATCGTCGTTCGCGTCGTTAGTGCGCATAAATGTGCGCCTGTGGGCGCCGTCGTCCGCGGAATACGACATTGCGGCGAATGACTGATATCATCAAGCTCGCAGGAATACCAGAACGATGAATACTTCGATAAATAGACCGAGAAATTCACCTCGGGCATTAGGTTCTCTAAGATTCTTAATATATTATAACAATTCGAATAAAGACGATTGAAATAAAAGTGTGTAAAAAAGAAGATAAAAATTTGCTCTCTAACATTGTTAATGTTGCTCAACATTCTAGTAATGAGAGCAGCAATAACGAAACTTCGACAGGTAACTCGCCGATACACGACGCCGACGCCTGGTTCGAGCTATCGCGACGTTGTAACGATAATTTCGACAAACCCACGTGGCACGAGGCACTTTTCCCGCCGCGTAATGCATAGGTGCAATCGCGAAAGACTGGATCTCCGTGTATTACAGTTCATAAGATAATAAGAGCATCCGTTCAATATGCGGGAACGATCGCGCGACGGCCATAAGTACTCGCTGATAATGCTCAACCATGTTTTCGATCATGAGCAACTACGGCCTGTCATTTGCAATCCCATTTCCTACGCTTCCGCATTATCTATCTATTATGTCCTCCCGCCGCCTCTTCTTCGTCTTTCCGCCAGGTCCCAGCGCGCGCTCTCTCATGTTTCGTTTTCCTGCCGACAGTCGAACAACCCATACAGCGCGACGCCCATTATTCATACCTATTTCTGCCACTTTCCATCTTGCAAATGACTCTCCACTTACCGACGACGCATGGATGCGTCGCATTTCTTTCTCGGTTTCTTTCGTTTCTACTCACGCTCGAAAAAAAAGCTCGGTTAGTGTCCGATAAAAAAAAAAGAGGCCAGAAACATGACCACGCGATGCGGTCGTTCGAAATAATGCAACGATGTTCCGCGAAAAAGGGGCTTTAAATTAATATTTCATATTAAAATGCGTCACCAATATTTGCTCGATAATTATAAAAACATCAAAAGCTCCAATATGGTTTTAAATTGTAGGACAGGAAATTTACGTGTACGTTTTATGGAACAAGATGTGTTTTATTAATATCGCGTACACATGTACCTTAAAATCCCGAATTGAGTAATACGAGCGAATTGCCGAGGTGAATTCGCTCGTCCGTGTGTTTTTAGGGCACGCGCTCTCTATATCGCGCGAGAGACGGACTTTACGGTAAAATTGGTGTTTGTAGTTAGTGCCGTTACCATACCATGCTGCATAATAATAATAGCGCATTTACGTGGTTCGTATTGTGCTTTCGGACAGGTATTATTACATCTATGTTCTCTACGAGTGGCCGACGTTATTACGTTACCGTGACGTAAAAGAGAGTCCTTGTTTCGCCCGAGTTACGCGTATGACAAACGATTTGTTTTACATGTCGCGTATATTTATTTACATGTAATTAATGCACCGCACGCGGTTGACTCGGATACTTTACATCGACCGTTTGCTCTTTATTCTCCATTATTTAACTTTGGACAAGTCACTACCGCGTCACGCCGAGTTATCTGATGATGGAATATTCCTTCCTATTGCATTATATGTCATGATAAATATTTTTCTCGCATGTCAGCCCCTCTCGTTTGATACGATATATGTGTAAAATGTGCCGGGGATCCTGTTTTTAATTTTACTCCGTTATAACAAATGGCCGTGCGTAATGCAAAAATATATCCTGTATTTCAAAGGATACATGAATAATACGTGAATAATTGGTTCAGAATCTTTTTTTGTTTTCATCAAGATCAGCAGTTCACATTTATTAACAACCGTGCGCAATCCATTCGTGCGAGTTTATTTCTTTTTCGCAAGTGGACCACTGTAATTGCTGTACCGCGCCAAAAGAAATCGCCTAATTTCTTCTAAAACTCTTCCATCGATTAGCCTTCTCTGACAAATGTGCAAGTTAATATATGTAGCGCAGAAGTAGCCACGCGCGCCGAGTCAGGACTTGCGCGAGTAGTTTGGCACGTCAGTCATGTTTTCCTGGTCGAGACGGACCTTTTCATCCGGCGCGGAAACCGCAAGCGCGCAGGCCGCTCTTCGTAAACGACTGGAAACTTTCCAATTATTGCGTACATACCGCGTACATACGTTCTTCATAGCTTTCGGGAAGCTCGTCGCGGATGCACGTCCGTGTGTACACGTTCGTTATGCCGATGCCGGGGGAACGGAGTACCGTCGGGAGAAGGATTTCCACCTATCGTCATGTGCCAACCCACATTGTCCTCGAGGACGATCGTTAAGCCGCCACTCTCTGGCCACATTAACACGTCGACTTCGGTCCTGTCATCAACCCGCGGAGTTGATACGTCCCCGAACCCAGTTCTCGCCGCGGAGAACACTCGTAATCCTCAACAACGAGCGGTGAAACCGTGATTAACCCTTCATTGCTGTCTGCAGACCCGGTTTGTAGATTCTAATTACCTCGTCTCTCTGTCTTCACCTCTCATTTTTTAATAGCGATTAGGCAATGTGTATACCATTAATCAAGGCTGCATTGATAATCATCCGAATTCAATTTTCGAATTACAGAATAAATTCTCGTCTCGTCTCCAACTCTTAGCAACCCAAAAAGAACTCGCTTTTATGTCACTAATTCTGTGCTCTTTTCCGATCATAAAAAAGAAATTCTCAATATACTCTCTCAGAATTCGTATCGGAAAATAATTCTTTTGAAGTTTCCACTTTAATCTGATAACTTTGAAAACTTGAGGCAAAATAATTTCTATTTAAAAAGGTCTCTACTTAATCTACTTAAAAATACAGTTGTTTTAAAAATTGATAAATATTTTTCGAATTTGGGGAGAGGGTATGAAAAGTTGTGGATCTGGAGTTTAAGTTTCATTAGTTTTTATATATATCCACTTTTTAGTCCGCGCGATAATGAATTCCTAATTATCTTAAAATGCACGTATTGGGAAAACCACTAATCCAATTTAACTGCTATCTTTCTTTTCGACCTTATTTGTTTGTCTCATATTCTTTCCCTCCATTCTCTTTCTCACGCGTTAGCTATTAATATATGGATAGTCTCGAAACTGGGTCGCTGCACTAACTGAAGTTGAAATTTCGCGGATTTAGAAACAATAGTGCGATGACAAACTCCGATACTTGTGTAACGATATTATCGGCCAGATGAAACAGATTTCCCAGCACGGAGAGAATCCAACAATAATTCTTTTCCAATCTCCGAATTATGGAATAAATTCTCGTCTCATTCAATTCTTAGGAACTCAAAAAGAATTCGCTTTGATGTCACTAATTCTGTGCTCTTTTTCGGTCATAAAAGACATTCGTTTTATACTCTATAAGAATTCGTATCGAAAACTAATTCTCTTGAAGTTTCCACTTTAAACAGATTACGCTAATTCATAAACAATTTAAAAAGTTGAGTTTTCACTTGGTTTGTAACGATCTCCGGTGTGTTATTTGGATTCTGCTTGCATTATTATTAATAAATTATCCCCGTGTGTTTAAATATTGGATCGTTAGTTGCAGAGCAAAATATCTCTCTATGTTATTCTTCCGACATAATTTTTTCCAACTCGACTGTTATTGACGTGCAATCGTAATAATTATTTTCATTAATTATTGGCGCACAATTAACCCATTATCCAGCACATATTGTTAATAGAAGTAACAGGCACTTGTGAAAACACCGAGATATCTTTTTCGCGATTGATTGTAATTCTCTATTTGATTGATATAAACGTGAAATGGCATTTGATCCGCTGGGGGCTCGGAAAATCGGGGTAGTTTCAATCATGCGATATATTTCCGCTGGAAAATACTCGCTTCAGTTTCGGATCAATCCGTTTCACCGGGATATGACCGGCGTATTCAAAATAATCGGTTTGCGCGACTTTAATTCATACTAATAGCGGATTCGCGATTGCAGAGCTCAGGCCCGCTATATCGTGGACGTTGCCGCGTCCGCGAGGCGTTTACCTCGCGGCGCTTACCTGTTGCCGGAAAATGCGCGCGTTTGGTTAATCGCCGCGGAAATTAGCCCGAAATATCCCGAAGCAACAGCTGCCGGGAATGAGGCGTAAAGGCGCGATTATTCGTTGCTGTGACCAACAGCCGCGCGCGGTTATGATTCCGGGCTAGCGTCTTCTCCAAGTTCGCGATTACTCCGAGGCCAAGGAAACGAGGAATGAACAGGCGGGGTAGCGCGCGAGGTAGCCCTTTTGATCGTGGTCGGTATACCGAGCCTTTAATTTCGAATTCGAATGGAAGGGGATATAACCCGGAAACTTGCTCCCTCCCCCGTTCCCCGCCCGCCCCCCTCTTCTCTCTGTTACTCTACCTTTCGCCATCCACTCGACCGCCTCTACCCCATTTACACGCCTAATACGATGGCTGGTAATTAACTCACGAATTACGGGACCGTGACGCTGGAACTTCCGCGGTTCCAAGTCGACTCGAGGACGGCGGGGTTTATAACTACGAGGAAAGGAGGCGGATGCGGCGAGGAGGGATGAGGAGCACTTTAAAGTCCACAGGTGCGTGCGTTCGGACGAAGGGCGAGGGGGGGGGGGGGTGGAGATGTTGGTATCGATAAACGATCTGAAAGTGAATTGTCGATTATACGTGTGCACCGAAGAAATTAGTTATTCCACTCCGAGACGTTTAGAGTCTTTTGTCACAAATTGCACCGTATGGCGCAGATGTATCCGAGGGGGATGCTCCGGCCTTTAACGACGCGTTCCTTCGCCTCGTCTCGCTCGAATTCACATGAAGATGTCGACGAACGCGAATCGCTAAATCGGTCCCGCGTCGAGTTTCCTTCCGCGCTCGCGAGGAGAACGACACGTGATTGGGAACGCATCCCTTTCAACGACACGCGGTTGCCGTCGAGAATCCGATGATGCGCGATAACCGCGGAAATAGCGGGGTATTAAACCGCTCTTCCGTCTGCTTCGTATTGTAACTGTAACCACTGTGAGAAATTTCTTCTCGTGCGGGATTCTCCCAAAATTTCACGACAGAGCGTTACCTCGGGGAAACTATTCCCGAAGAGAAATACTTTGGAGTCAATCGAGCTGAAGGGTAGCTCGAGCACTCCCTCGTGTCCTACCGTTTATGGGAATCTCGTGTCTGAATCACCACTGTGAAGTTTTATAAAACTTTCGGTTTTCGAAAATGGGGTTCACACCCTCGTCTGAATCGGGGACACCAGCCGCGCGATTTTTATCTTTTTACGAGCGCGGACTTGGACTCTACGCGAGGGGGGAAGTGGTGACCGAAAAAGGAATCGATCCCCTTTTCAATCTTCGCGCGGTTGGCGTGTTTCATTCGCGTACAATTACGATTTAAAGAGGTCCAACGTCGCGGGGGCAACGCCGGTTGCGGCGACGGTGCAGGTGCAGGCAATGGATGGCTAAGAGGGTAGTGCGAGACTGGGGTGTAGAAGCTAGTAACAAACAAGGCGTAGAGACAAGAGCATTGTCCCTCGGCTATATGCAACTAACCCACGGTATAATGTACTCCTTCCCCCCCTTCCCTCTGGATGTCGCGCGAAGGCGGGGAGGTGGCGTACCTACCACCTTACGCTCGCAACCGTACTACAGATCCAGGCGCCGTTACCTTCTATTATACCGTTCCTATACCGCGCGTCGCTGCGAAACAACCGACTAAATGAAGACACATTGCTTTCATTATGAGCTACCTAGTATACGACTCCACCGCCGTGGTTGACTTCGCAGCCGTCCCTTCCCCATCCCCCCCAGGCCTTACCTACGATTATCTTTAGGAATGAGCTAGCCAGCAGATACACAAACTCCTCTTGTTAGGGTAGTATCCCGTAGGGTGTTCCAGAACCGTCGCATAAATCTTCAACGACAGACCCCTTGATCTGACGAAAATTCTAATACCAAAGTGTCGAGGCTGCGATAACGCTCGAGCGACGGGCGATCAGATTCAGCCAATTGATGAGTCGTAGGATCAAATCGAGTCCAATCAACAATATAATGCGATGCATTAGATGTACAACGTGTCCATCATGAAACAATTGTACATCGGAAAATTGTTTCGTGATGCTGGACGTTTATATATCTTGCGAATGTTTCAGATTCCTTGCGTTCTCTTTCGTCTAAGGACAACGGAATAACGCGATATAGAGTCTACCCCGAGGCAGCGTATGTAGCGACTGAAAAAGTACGCGCAAAGTACACGTCGGAGCCTCGACAAAACCGCGAGCTGTCAGGAACATCGGACGCCCTCGTAGACCTCTTCTCGCAATCAGCATCCCTCGCGGGACGCGCGCGTTTCTTGCTCTCGTCGTTATCGGCAAGCAGCCACTGCAGGTCCGCGGGCGCGGCAGCGGTTCGTCAAATATAAACACGCGGGGCGTCCGTTGTCCGCGTGGCGTTTCGCGTCCCGCGGGAAAGCAATTTATTAAGACGCAAAAACGGGTCTTTAAGAACGACGGCAGCGCAGGGGGGGCGACGGGGGTGGGCCGGGAGCGGGACCGCCGGCACCGAAAGACATTTGTCTTATTCAAATGGCAGCGAGTGGAAGAAGCTGAGGAAGAAACGCGGAATACGAACGGGCGCTCGGAGGAGATTGTAGGTAGAATGTGAAACATCGCGTCCTCTCGCGGCTCATCCCCGTCCAACCCCCTTCGCTCCCTCGCGCGATACCCTCCGACTAGCCTCCAGGTACCACCGTCCCCGCTCTCCCTCGCCCCTCTGTCGTCGGTCTCGTCGTCCTCTCGGCATACTCGTCGCTTACAAGCTCACCGCTGGGACCGACTCTGCAGTTTCCACTGTTTTTCACGTAATTAGAAGCCGGATAATTTATTTAACAACGCTCGGCGCGCGGTCGCGGAACTTTTATTGTTTCGTGACTCCCGGCGGGGCCGACGGACCGGGCTCGAGGACGCAAGAAAACTAGATTGCGACGTGGATGCCATCGCGCTGCTCGACGGTGTTTCGCGCGCGCACCCCTTTGGCATTCACGGGCACACCCGCCCCCGGGGGCGGCAGGGATGCCGCCGCTGGTACATAGTCAACCTGGAAATGATTACGAGGGGTACAGCGAGCTGGATTGTGCTCGCGTAAATGTAACACATAATGCGCGTAGGTTTTTTTCCCCTCCCTCAGAAAGGTGGTCACCAGCTGCTAAATCGACCAGTTTCGTGTTCGCGATAATAACGATCCGAAACAGCGCGCGGTCCTTTACGTCCCCGAGAGCAGAAGCGGTTTTCGTTCTGCGCTTTTTTCCCTAAATCCCAGAAGCAAGACGCGTGTTGCGCGACGCTGTTCGTCAACGCGATCCACGGATTAGAGTCCCCGCCGAAGATAACCCGCCGATGTTTCACTTTTTGCACCTCTGTGCAGCGTATCCGGGCCATAAAGCGCGTGTCCATGTGCCGATCCGAACAGCGGGCTTAACGTTGACAACGTCGCGTCGTTACGCTCTTCTCAACCGAGTGTTTCAGCGCGCTCGTTAACCGGGCGTGAAAATACACGACGTCGGTCCGCCGGTGACGAGGCAACTCTCGCGCCGGCCCGAGCCCGCGAAAATTTTCATTGTTTTTTTTCTCCCTTTCTTTTTTCCTCTCTTTTCCCCCGCGACGAGGCTCCGATTTCCCGGCTAGAGCCGGACACGGCGCGCGAGAGCCGGCCTTTATAAATATGCATGTCGGCGTAACGCAGGCGGGTACGGCGGCGTCGTCAGGCCGGTCGTTAGGCCTGCGTGGCGCCAGCCGGAAGTGCGGGCTAGGATGCGAACGCAAGGAACGTCGGTGATAATTTACCGCGCGGATTATCCCGGAAGACGTGAACACGCGAATATCGGTTTGCTCCGTTCTCCCGAAATCTCTTAGGTCCAGGTTTTCATTTTCTGGGTCAAAGGGACCGACAGTGAGTGGACCTACCAGTTATACTATGGTGATATTTTCTTAAGCCAGTGGCGCACTATACTATTTTTCCTACTGGATTGCTTGCGAGTGGCTCAAAGCTATCCGTGTGCCGTTGGCTTTAGTCGCGTTTCTTCGGACGTGTTTCTTTTGGCGCTCTCTCCCTTGGAATTTATCCAGTTTCGGCGTGCAGGCATACGAGCGACAGTAATACCGTTGTTTTACAAACGTCATAACTCCAATAAATCCATGATGCCAAATGACCGCCGCGTTTATCCCACGAGCGGCGATTACATATTTCGCCGCTGTGCAAATCGGACGGCCGGTAGAGGCGAGAAGAGGGAGGGCGAGGGAACGTAACCATAACCGTGACTTTTGCGAAAACCGTAATTGCGCTCGGCCGGTGGTGCGCGATAGCGCGACCTCCGCCGTCCCCGTAATTATCCGGAGAGCAAACAGGCAAGCGGCACAGATACGCCGTACTTGCTCGCTCCAGCCCGTACCGGCGCGCACTTTTTGCGCCGACTTTGCTTTGATCACTTACGTACGTTCTCTCCAATTTGTGGTACTTTTTCCGAGTGTCCATGAGGGCCCCCCCTCCCCTCACCCCCGATGCGCGTGATGCACGTCACGTCATCGTCGCAAAGCTGGAACGGATAATCGCGTTACGGCCACGTCCGACGGTATCAATGTAATGCGAAGCGTCGTAAAATTACCGCCCGCCACCTTCGTGAATCAACGTGATATTTCGCGAGGAATTCTCCTGTCGGGGGATTTTTTAACCATTACGCGCGAAGCATTTTATCAAAGGCTTTCAATGGTAAATTCAATCAAAACCCGTCGAACCGAAGCGACGGCTTCCGTGCGTGTACAGACGGCTAGAGGGACAGACTGGCAGTTCGTAGACGGACAAGCATGGCCGAGCTAATAGCAGTTACGAGAGCAGCCCGGCCCCGTGCAGCGCGACTGAAAAAACGTGATGAGACTACCAAATGACGTTAGAGGAGGAGTTAGACCCGGAGTTACATTTGGAAATATCGACAGGGCAGTTTCGCCGAGAGTTTCGAGAGACCGAGAGTTTGAGAGTTCAATTAAACGATTTTGTCAACGATGGCACAACAGATGTATCTTTTGAGAGACGTGTATCGTAATATGCCACTGTCTTATTCATCACTTTTATTTGCAGGTCTATTATTATTTTTATTGCATCACTTTATGCCGGTAACTCTGATTATACTTTGTAGAACTTCCCCTTCCGTTTTTAAATGTTACACAAATAAGTGCGTTCTCTTTTTGCACGTTTAATCAACATGACCGACGTAAACAGAAATTAAAAGCTCTTTAAGTCTTTTTGATTCTAGTTTTCTCGTAGAGCGTCTTTTATTTCCTTCAATCTCTGAATACAGTCAAAGAGGATCTTAATTAAAAATATAGATCTATTACATTTGGAATTAATTCAACAACTTTTTCTCGCGTTTCTACGATACTTAAGTCCAGTGATTTAAGGCTCGATTCTGCAATTACGTTCAACTACGCCTCAGGTCCTACATCGGAAGAAGCAAACGTTGCACGGTGCGGTCGATCAATACGCTTAGAGACTTAAGACTTATATTTTGCATTGTCTGGTGGACTTAACCCAAAGGCGGCGTCTGACTCAACCCGCTATAGCATCACTGTGAGTTTGCCTGACTGCACATTCGGTTCAACCATTGCCAAAATCTGTACTAAAGCGTACACCCATACATAAACCGAAATGTACGATACTAAACAAACGTTACGTTTGTAAAAAGATGAGAAAAATCGCACAAACATAGTACGATATAACGTGACATCGTATCTTTTTTTTATAACTTTTCATATTGGTGAGTATTTGTATAATAATGTAACGTCGCACGACGAAAAGAAGCTATAGCCGTTTCAACGACAAACAGATAATACGACGACCTGTTTCCCCTTGTGCATAGAGCATTGACATAAAATGTTTCAAGCTCTTTTCATTTCGGTCCACTCTCAAAATTTAATTTACAGCAACTTTCAGGTTTTTGTAGTAAAATAATCACGCTGCCGGACGGTTCCGACTTTAAACAATCTGTTACCGAACGAAAGTGAAGGGGAAAAAATTACAATTGTAACGATTACTAACGCAATATCTTTATGTCTATAGAGTAAATATAACTAAACTACAATAAAACTGCTGTATATTTCAAGAATGGCGCAACGACACGAATAGAAATGTCAATATTTCCTTGAGTACCTTGCTTGAGTATGATACATTAACCATAATATAATGAACTTGTAACGTCAGTGTTAGCTTTTCGTTCGTTTCATTATGAATTTCCTCTTTTCGAGCGCACACAATGGACATTATGTATGCGGCACTCCGCCAATTGATTTCTACGTTATAAGTTTCGAAATTTTAATTCGATCGCAAACTTCTGCCCGCGCGCGGACGTGTAAGCTGTTAAATAAAATAACAGACATCCCCGCCGTTTTACATATAAACTTTGCAGCGCGCTCGAACGTAGCGACTCTTATGCAATATTTATGCCTCGCGGTAGAATTATTATGTCTTCCGTTTGCAACGCCAATCCCTCTTCCGTCTACCGCGCGGCCGTCTTTGTTTCTATTTTTAAACATTCAGGTGTGTACGATCGCACGTGTAACAGCTAAGGAACGAGATCGGCGATAATTACCGGTGAAATAGTAATGCAAATGTGCGATAGATTAGCATGTTCGCGTACGCCGGCTGGACGAGATCTGACGCTTCTTCCCCGTTTGCACGATACCATATAATGGCTTTCCGATATTTATAACAGACGCTCGGAAGAAAGGTATAGCCTTAGAAATCTCTATTTTTAATCGCAATGGATTGCCAATTCGCGTTTGTGTAAATTTCACAAAGGGTATACTAAAGAAAACACGAAGGCTCTCTTACAGCTTTAAATTTCTCGAGTGTTAGCATTAAAAATGCCCTTTACAAGAGATATTATTTCCACGAATCGGCTCACGCTGGAGGGAAAGGAACGTGAGGTGAGGAAATCCGATAGACATTTTATTTCGATTTCGACGAATAAGCTATTTCGAAATTAAAAGTATATTTCGGCCCGTCTGGCAGCGGCACGATTGCGAAACGTAATGTTATATCGACGTCAACCCCGACACTTCTAAAGCAGGCGAGTTGATACCATCTGTGATTACAAGATACATAACGAAGCGCGTCTCGTAATAACGCAAAATGCAACGATCGCCACACGCCCGTACACGAATATGGCGCGCATGTAGGAGATTTGACGTTAATGAAAACGCTCGCGTACGCCAATTCAACTTCAAATTGAATTCGTTTATGACATTTCGTGACTTCACAGAGAGAGAGCGGCACGGCAACGAAAATACAACAAAGAGCCGGCTGACTGCAGCGAAATAGCCGTCGTGAAATGAGGTTGCAATATCAGAAATTGAGATACAACACATGTTTGCGCTAAGTGCACCGCAGAAATAAGATATTTATGGGAATTGTAAGATAATTGTCCAACCGGCAAATCTCAACGTTTCGGCGAACCGATAAGCATAATACTCCCTTCTTGATTCATTATACCTTAATATTGATTCTGCGACCAGAGAAGTTGAAAGTTCGAAATTATATTTTGCAACGAAAAGATTTTAATCAGATAGAGTAAAGTATTCATATAAAAGATCAAAGTTTTCAGAGACTCCATGGCTCTCGCGGTTCCCAGGCATTTTAATAACATTAAAATAACGTTGAAATATATATTGACTTGGCCAAAGCGGCGTTGTAACAAGGTACTTAAAAGTTTGTGGGCTGCAAAACAGAATTGCGCGGTCGCGTAATGCAAATATAACGCGTAATGTGGTCGGCCGATGTAAGCCAACTTTATGGCGAACGGATTTCAAGCCTTTTGACATCGTTAAATGGTGGTCGCGGGACGAGGGGAGCGAAATTATCAAACGACATAATTTCCACGATAGCGGCGCTCGTATTGTGATTTATCGCATCTAATATTCATCAAACATCGCGTATGCCACGTATCTTCGATTGATAACAATTCACTCGTAGCAGCGCTCGTCGCCCCCCCGCGTTCGATTTGTCGAACAATATAAAAGCGCGGTATCGAGATTTTGAAGATTAATGTTTATGCTCGCGGAACGGTGCACAGTTGTATCGACTTTCCGTTAATATCGTTTTAATTAAACTTATCTGGCGGTCCTTATCGGAGTATCGATTTGTCGGCATGTCTGAAGTAAAGTGACTGGCAAATTACGTATCCATGAATAAAGCCGATAATAGCTAATACAGAGCAATTTTCGAGACTGAAATACATTAACCGAGGCAGGAAGATATTACCCGTTGACACGCTCGTTTGCTATTCCAGTTAACATCTAGTTAAAATCTAGTTAAAATCTAGCTGAAATTTTACTCTCCCGTGTTTTCCCCCCACGATCCCCCCTCTCTCTCTCTCGCGCGCGCGCGTCAATCGATGAATAAATAAGAAATATCTATCCAAGTTTTTACGTTCCATATCGGCGTTTAACGCGGAACGTTATTCCGATTTTTATTTTTCGAGCGTGCGAGTTTCACGTCAGCGGGAGATTAGCATATAGAACTTACAGCGGTATTTACGTTCAGTTAGACGCGCGACGAACATAACGATCCCTTTTCACAAAGCGCTCCGAGCTTCTTCCCTTTGGACGGCGCGAATCGATACGACACACGGAGACGTACAATGTCATCGTCCGGATATATATTTATCGACTTGCGTCAATTTTACAATCTAACGTGATTTACGAGGCGGATCCTCGTGACGTTTTCAATGCCGGGCGAAAGCTGTTAGACAGAAAATCGGTTACGTGACGAATAACGTACATACCGCGACCGTGAAAAATGACCGGCGTTTTGACAAAGCGGCTTCCCTTAAATCGCGCCACCGGCGCGATACACCATTATCTCGCGAAGCGTCCCGCGCGCCCTACCGCCCCTCGGCCCTTGTACACACTTCTCTCCTCTCGCGTCCTACCTCTTTCCCTTTTACGGGTTCCGTAGCATGCGACTCCATTATCTCACGGCTGCGCTTTAGCGAAGCAATTCCGCAGGAGACGACATACTCGAGGCAAGTGGCTCGATAGAATTCATCAAGGGCATCAGCGCACAGCCGCGCGGCGATGTGCAGACGGATATGAACGGTTTACGATTGTCGCTGGAGTTAACGGCGGAAGTACATCGATGTTTACTTACGCTTTATGCGCATTGTAATTCCCACCGCTGGCTGTCCCGGGGCGTTTTCCATTAGTTGATAGCGACATCCGCATTACCGTAATGAAAAGAGCGACCCGGCCGATCTCTCCGGCACCTCGAAACGCGATTAATTTGATTAAGATCGCGGCGTCCTTCAATGGCCTATAAATTGATAAGCGGCCGCCGCGCGCGAGGATGATGGCCGCTTAACCGGCACAACACTCGGCGCTCGGTCATGTGTGTACACTTATGTCGTAGCTTGACATGACGCTCCGCGACCCCTTTCAGGCTTAGACACGACAAACAGAAAGTGCAAAACTCTGTCGTGCAACGAAGCGACATTGAATCTAGAACAAGCAACTGCAACTATGGACTCTAATTGTTGGTTTGAAAACAGTTACCCGAGCAGAGAGTCAACCACTCTTGACACTGTAAACAGTAGATTCCAAGATCTAATTTGTATGTATATGCCCTACCGACTAATCTGCGGATGTATACGTGGAACCTGGTATTTACAGCTTCCACTCGTGGTTTCCGTCATGACGATTCGCGAGCTAAACTTCACAGTTAAAGCTCCTTACCCTGTTACACCTATCAGAGATTCCATTCAAAAATTCGTAATCAAATTGACAAGTTTAACTTTCGCATTACAGGATTAATCTTTCCTCCCCTTAAATACGCGTGCTCTCTCTAACAGCTATCTCCATTCATCTCTGCCGCTTTGAAATTTAAATGTGCAGCAATATTTTGCGTTCTAAATTTAAAATCCGCGCGCCTTAAAATGTACAAGCGCTTGGACGAGGTGAAACATTTTAATTTTGTCAAGCTTATATTAGTTCAATTTGATTAAATTTTTAAATAAAAAAAAACACAGATTTCGTCCCTGATATTGGAATTCGTACTTTTATATTTTAAGTACGAAAAGTATAAGAAAGCGGCGCGCGAGAATGAATGGATCTGACAGTGGTGCGCGTTCGTCTTGTCGGCAACTTTGCATGAGCGACAGACAGCGAATTGCGTGCCGACAACGGAATAGAGAAATCTATCTGACGAGTGAGTACGCCTGCCGATTTGATTGCGGTTGACGTATCGGGGAAAATGTAACAAACAGTCCATCGCTTTTTCATTCGGACTTTCAATTCCACGTGGCGAATGGTGACTCGTGATCCGACGATATTATCCAGCTCCGCTGTACCAACGAGGCAATCTTTTAGTAGCCCGGCTTTCGTACGAGTGCTTTTCCTCGAGCGATCGAAGAATAATATTTGCAACATTTTCGTGTAACGAAATGGCCCTCGAACTACCACTCGAGAGTTGTCTTGGAGAGTAGCGCGCATTTCCGAACATCCACTTTATATTTACTCCATTATATATTTATGTTTGGGTTCAGTTTATAATATCAAAGACGCAGGAGACATTTAGATTCGAAGCTTTCGTAATCGACTCAGGGAAAGTTTAGGAAGTCCCAGTATAACCGATTCGTAACTCAGTTACTATTTGTTTTATGCTAACGTAGAGTTAATTACACCGATGCCGGAGTTGATGTTTGAGATGCTTGATTATATTTCGCGGAACTGCGTTTAATTGCATTTTCATGCGATTGCGAGGCATTTACTTTGCCATTAGGATGATGGGGTACTAACGCTAATTATTTTTACGAGCCCCAAGGGAGAATAATCAAAAAAGTTAACAGAAACATATTCCATTTTTCCCCTGTACGCTTTCCTCTGTAATATATACGGTATAGTAAAAAATTAATAAGCCTACATGTATCGATGTGTATTAAAACTTTAGACACACGCGACTTTGGATCTTAAGATACACGCGAGTTACCCGACTCTCTATATTTTTTCCCAACAGACACGTACACGAGCAGAACTAAACGAGAAGCATTCTTTAGCGATTTCTAACAACGACGGGCCTACAATTTAAATTTCATTAGTCAGTCTATTCGGATACACCCTCGTATAATACGTCCACGACGATTATTCGACCGGCGGAATGTTTGTAGAGGGGCCGTAAATATGAAAGTCATCCTTAGCCACCCCTAGTTTGTATATTTTTTTGCCCCGCCGGATTCGTGCTTGGGCGAGCTCACATTTTCGCAAAGCGGCTGGCTGGCTGGCCGCGCCGGTATCGGGTGCTGCCATCGAAAAATCGACGTCTAGCCCGCACACGAAAGCGGACCCCGGGCTCTGCTTCGCTTACACGCGAGTGTAGTGGCCGCACGCGTGAATATCGCTTACGTGGACCAACCTCGCCCGGGACTTCTTCCTATCGTCGCCCTTATCGTGACATTTAACGAGCGCAGGTCACGTTGTATATCCAGGGTGCTCGCTTTTTATACGACCGCACCGCAATGGTAAGTTAACTCCGATACGGAACGAGGAGATAAGTGATAAAGGTAGGCGAATGAGCCGGCGGGAAGAAATAATTATCCACCGTGCAATAAAATACAGCGACTCTGTGGCACGTCTCCGGCTCGTTATGACATTCGACAATTACGTAATGCCATTCCCTTCGCTCGCTTAAGAAACGCGTCGTATATTTAGAATACCGACTTTTTATACGATCCTGCTAATGGTAATCTAACCCCGATACGGGAGGAAAAAAGATAAGTGATAAAAGTAGACGAATGAGTCGATGGAAAGAAATAATTAATCATTATACTACTGAATAAAACATTGGAGCCTCCTCTTCCCCGCCCCCCTCTCTCTCTCTCTCATTAATTCTTATACATCTATTATTTAAGTAAAATTCAACGAGTAATGTAACTAAAGATACAACATTAAATGTAAGTACAGCTTTACATTTTGAAAACGTGCGAAACTAAATCTTTCATTTAATCCTGAACGTAATTGAATTATCGGAGACTAATGTTATTTCAGGCGTTCAAGTCCGAGAGAACAAGTTAATGCTGTTACCTTAAATATCATATTACATTTGATTACCAAAATCTGAAAAGTGTCCATCGGAGGAATCTTTTAAGACGATATTAATCGCCAAGAGTGTTATTACAGCGTTATATACAGTATATCTATCGGAGTAGATTAGAAAATGTCAGGCATACAAAAACACGGCCTCATACGTATCCCTTTCATTCAACGACTTCTCGCATGCGACGTACGTTAACACCCCGGGGTTTTGCCTAAGACCCGTAAAAAGCAGGTGTTAAGAGCTTACCTGTAAATCGGAACGATGTCACTCTTGTACCAGACGACCAAGATAGCGGAATCGTTGGAATGAGGTGGACGAATGTCGCACGGCAGCTCGGCCGTTCCACCGAGGACCGCTGTTGCAGGCGATGGCGGCCCTAGAACACGAAATATACTGATTGGATAGTTGCCACCAGCATCTTCCGTCGATCTCAATCGACCGGAGAAATTTTGCGGGATAGAACCTTCGCAGTTGTTTAAAACAACTGCTTTCGTAAACGCGTACTATTAATGCACTCGTTAACACACTTCTCGAACCTTTCTCCGCTATGTCTTGATTTAAATACCTTGTAAAGAAGTAATAACTGCACCCTCAGATTATGGGTCATCAAAGTGTGACTTCGTTCAAGTTACATTTTATGTAAAATTTCACACTGTTGCTTTCTATCAAACAGTCAAAAATTGCATCTCGCAAATTTCTCTCTCGACAATTCTATATCGCCCCCATTCTGTAGAGCGCGCCCGTAATATTAATTAAAAATTTAGTACAAACGTCCCTAGTGCTCACGCACAAGAGGAAAAAGCAAGAGACAGATTTTAGATTTATTTAATTTATTGAAAAATGCTTTAAACGCGCGCGGGAATAAAAAGAAAAGATTTTCTTTCGCCGACACGCGCAATTGCTAATTTGATGCCGAGTAATCGCGTCATCGTGACACAACGGGCTTCACGTTCAATAAGATCCGCGTTATTACTACCCTTATATCGCGCTACCGATAACTTTTAGTGGTCATTTCCGCGACGTAGGAAATCCGTTTTACTTACAAATAACAGGGTTGACTGACGCAGGTACGACACGAAAGGTGATGGCGTTTCACAGAGAATCCGTTCTTTACCAAGAAACGGCCGCGTTTATTGTTACCGTACACACAGCGTACACTTGACATTTTAATTCCAATCATTTTCTAAATTATCCTTTCGCCCTAATGCCTTCGCATTACGCGATCTACCGCGAAGATATATATCCTAGAATTTTAGAAAGTCGATCGATTTGGTTAAGAATTTGTATAATATGATGCTCTTGACAATTAAAATATAATTTTCATAACTAGCGCTGTTATCGACTTGTTAGACATGAAATTGCTATAGTTATTCCGCTATTTAGCAAATTGAACATCGGAGATGTAAACAACGGTTCAAATAAATTAATTTATTAATTCTAATAGACTCCAAATGTGGGACAATTTTATTTTCACGATGCGCGAAATAATAACGGCAAGCGTTGGCGAGAGGTAATTCAGCGGTTCATACGTTAAACCCGACGAAATCCGTGATAACATTTGGCCTATCCCTTCAAGATGGACGATTGAATGCTTCCGAGATGAAATGCGGAAAAAAAGGAAACCGGGCGAAGATATCGGCGTTATGCAGAACGGAGAAAGGTCACGTCACAATTTCGCGCTCCAGAAAACGCCGTTTCCACTGGACAGCATCCTGGGCATTTGGTCTGGGTCAGGTATTGAAGGATCGGCGAGAATATTTGCGGAGGAGATGGCGGGCGATGGAAGAGGATGCCAGGGAGGACAACGCGGCCGACTGGCCGGCCGGCGCGCCGGAAAACGGAAACGGATGTATATATGCCGGTTGTCCGAGCGTATTAAAACTGAGCGAATAGCGAATGGATTTCCTTTCCAGTCTGTCGACTGTGGAGCAAACGCGGATTCGTACGTGCTCCTCCCCCTCTCTTTTTCCCTCTGACGAATTGCATTTTTTCAAATTCCTCGGCTCTCAGTTTTCGAATTGAACGTCAAACAAAGCGATTTGCTGAGATCCCCGAACGTTCTATGATTGATCAAACTTATTTTAAAGTTTCGTTTGAATGCGAGACGGAGAGGATGAATAGAATAAGCAGCGGCGGGCCCGATCGGTTATTACTGATTCACTTTTTTTTTGGAGAGCTGTTGATTTTGTAAAATACTGCTGTACGATTTTCATGGATATCGTTCTCAAAATAGTACCGAACATTTTTTTCAAATAGTAGTTGCACGAATTGCTGAGAAATTAATATATTTCTATTTATCTAAAATATGCCCCGAGGATCGATTTTATATTTCCCACATTGTAAAACATTGGCAATTAATTACGTGATATCTCCCGTCTGAGTCATAAATCTTCTACTATTTTCTAAAGGTTATAAGAAGTATGTGGACGGAAATTAATACTTCATAGAAAAAAAATGAATAATTGAAAATTTTCAACCGAAAATATCTTGCGGAGATAAAATGGGAAACAGTTCTTTTATATCTTAAAAGCGCAAAATAACTTTTCGTATTTTCGTTGTGTATTCTCGAAAATGTTACAGCTCTTCCCTCATTTGCAGGGAACAATGCGATATGCGAAACAAAAGTGGCGGGCATTCCATTATCAAACTTGGCGAAACCTTTATCTTACCTCGTCCAATTTCTGAGTTTCTGTCATAAGAGTCATTTCTCTTCCTTACATTTTCAGCCCCATGAGCGATAGTTCGCACGGCGCGCATATTAGGTCTCTCGTTCCAAGTTTTGAATTTTTAAGCAGAATTTTCACTCTGTGCCGCCGTCACAGGAGGGAATATATTATGCAGTCCCTAATTTACCGTCCAAGAGCTGGTCGCTTCAGTCTCACGGAACAGAGAAACGAGTTTACGCGGATGAACAAATGGAAAGGCTCGGTGTCTGTTTCACCGTTTATTCGAATATCCTACGGGGCTGACGACGATATGTTTGAATTTAGACGCGAGATTGGCCAAAGTTACTAGAGAGCAGCGCATTGGCTTTAATTAATGTTTAATCAATTATATCTATAGTTGCGAGAGAAGGGAAGGTAGACATTTTGTAATTACGTCGTTCACTGTTACGCATTTTCATTATGATAATGTACCTTTTGCATATCATTGACGTAGACTGATAACAGTTAATTAAATTTGACTATCAAAATTTCGGGTCACTTGATGTGTATTAATTTTAACGCGCCTCGTCGATTTGATAATGTCCCGACTTTTCAAAGTTCTACTTTTAATCAGATCTTCTGCAATTCTTCCTCCACAATATGTCCACGAAACATACAATTTCACGTGTGTTTGAAAAATGAAAAAACACTAACATATGCAATTACACGATGTACGCTGTAACAGTCAATTTGGAGAGCGAAAACATTTTAATTGAAATTTCAAGGAAACAGAATAAAATTAATATTACAATCAAAATTTTCCCACCAAAAGAAAAGTTTACACATTATAATTTACGTGTACAGAAAAGTTTCAAAGAAATAGTATTAAGCAAATAATAATGTAATTACTCCTCACAAAATATATCACAGCGTCGCGGTCATGATTAATAAAATAATAGTTTCATAGCCAAAACAAGAAGACCAATGGAACACGCCGGTTACATATGAATCCTTTACAAATGTAAACCGAAACGTTCCAGCGAGTCCAACTGCAAATAAATCGCGTAGCTTAAACCAACACACACAGCATTGAAACTACCTGCAGTCACACCATATGGGATTCTTCCTAGTTTCGAATCCGGGGCAGAGAATCCGGCCTAGAGAAAAAGTGCATTGAAATTTCACTCTATGGATTTTAAGCCGGCGCGCGCGCGCCGATAGACGCCAATCCCTTTGGCGTATTCGCGATATAAAGTACACACACCGGGATATTCGTCGCAATAGGATTTTACATGCCGGGAGAGCGCGTTGATTTTCTTGATTAAATCATGCGGACTCAAAATTTCTGTTAACCAATCTCGCGAGGGTATCTACGCGAGATACACGCAGGCGCGTATATAAACCCGTCTCTTCCGGATGATTAGGCGAAAGTAATCCCGTTGCGTCGGGGTCAATGCATCCGGCGGAAACGTTAATTAAATTTGCAGGCAACCGAAGTGGCACCACTCCGCCGCGCTCGCGTGCTACCCTTTTTTTTTCGCGCATTATACATTTATACTCGGAGAAGGGGAGCCGCGCGCGCCTCACAGACATCTTTACCGCGTGCTCTTCCATTTTTCTCGCGTCCCCGTAGCTCATAGAGTTAACGTTAACGGCGTTATCCGGCGCCGGGAACGCGCGGGAATGCTTTTTACTTCCCCTACCTCTTACTACCCCCGCCTGTCCTATACCGTAACGTCGTATCTACGTATACGTAGGATCCGGTCTCGCGTGTACGCCGGTATAAGCGTACAAAACAACGGTTTTCACGGCGTCCGCTAAATTTCCCTTGGGCTACCCGCGGTGCATTATGTGTCCTGAAGGGTAGCGGGCAAACTGCGGATCGCCCTTGTCGTCCCGTCGTGCGCGCCTTGTCCCCCGTGCCTCGCGTGATCTTCCCTCTGTCGCCCGCCCGGAGGTAAACGGCGCGCGACAGCCGCGAATCGCGCTGAAAAGCGTTTTGAAAAAAACGAGAGCCTCTGTGACGCGCCGTCTGCCTATTTGACATACTTTTGAAAAAAAAAAAGGGACAACGCGAGAGCGTGAATAGCGAGCCGGTGCAATCCCTTTCGCAGGTACGCGAGCAGGGATTCTTCCATAGGTTTCGCGTTTCATTGATGATTTTTTCAACGACGGCCGAACATTGTGCCTGCGCAGATTCGTGGAAGTTGTACCGTTATCCCGATGTGTGTGTGTGTGTGTGTGTGAGAGAGAGAGAAAAAGAGAGAGAGAGAGAGAGAGAGAGAGAGAGAGGGGGGGAGGCAGCAGTATTTTTATACTCTGAACTTTGCTTCGCAGAAATCCTCTCGTCGCGTTAATGACTGTCCCTAAAAATGATCACGCGGTTCAGATCAGTCTCCATTTTGTTACCGGCGCCATATCGATACACTCCACCTTTTCTCAAACCAAGTAGAAATTGGGCTTCTGCCTCGATAAAAAATAAAATTTTCGTTCTATACACGTTGCAGGCATGTTGGAGTGAATTTCCGCCCCGACGAGAAAGAATAACATTGCGTACGTGATACCACCCGTCTCTCGCGCGGCAGATAGTTTCTTCTTTTTTCCCCTCTCCCCGGGGATCCAATTTCGAAAATTTAATACATGGCGTGCAGCAAACTAGCTCGCGAAGTTTCGAAAATCGCAGTCCCGATGATTAATCTTCGGCAACCGTGAATCACGGTCGTCCGCGATGTAATCGCGCGGCTGGAGGGTTATTTAAAAATATGTTCATCTACGAAATGTTCTCAAACAATTTAATCCGGATATACGTATATCCCAAAGTATCGACATGGAAAAGGAATGTAATGCACGTGAAAAGGTGTCTTTTTGGTAATTCGAATTTTTTGCGTGAAATACACACGCAAGCGAGATATCGATACCAGCCGCGTATTGCGCAACGTATTGCTGTTGTGAACAGGTGGAATTACATACGTGTATTACGTCAAAGTGACGATTCTTTCGGAGAATTTCGTCGGAAAAGTGTGCGCCGCCAGCGCGGATATTTACTATGTAACGTGGCCCCGCCGGGGAGGAAAGTGATATCGTCGACGCAGCGGAAAAGCCGCTCTTTATGAAACGCTGCTGAATCGACGGTGCGGTTTCCATGTGCCTGGCCCACGGCGCACGAGAGAGTTTACACAAGTTTCGTGGTGCTTCGGGAGGAAATGAGTAACAAGGAAAGGCTGCCAAAATCCGAATGGACGGGAACGAGATCGATGAACGGAGATCCTCGCGCGACCAACATTCTGTCCGTATATCGTAAAAATCTCTTCGAAATCGCCGTTTTAAAAAACGGAACTCCAAATTTGTCAATGAGTGTCGCCCCCGAAACGAGCCCCGCGTATTACGATACCCGCTGTATAACTGTAATGTATTCGAAGCGTTAATTTACAAGGGTCTCAATTTGCACGATAGTTTCCAAAGCATTAAAGCAGCAACAACGCAAATTAAGAGCCATTTGTGAACTGACGATCGATATGTGCATGTAACTTGCAACCCGCGATAATTAAATCACAGCACGATATATAAATATTACGACGATGTGACTGGCGGAAATCGGGAAGGTTTTCAAAGTAGAAGAATTCTTTTTAATCTCGATTGATTTCCTCCAACTTTCGTTGTTGCCCCCTAACAAATAGGGCTTTAAAAAATGTATTACTGCGAGTAATTATTAGCTCCGAGCGCACGAGCAAAATGATCGAACTTGCTTTAATGATAATTCACCTTAATGCCTCGTACAATTCTCTTAGATACTTTACGACTGCTAATTCATCTTGCTTAACTGATTAGCGCGATAGCGTACTTCGCAGTCTTTACGTTGCGGGAGCAAGATACGCGAATGTCTGGCCGATAAGGAATACAGGAACGCGGTGACCGCGCTGCCGAAGTAGAGGCCGGAAATCAGTGTTACGGCTACCCTCGTCTAGGCAAGCCCTTACCACGCGCAGAAATAACCCAAACGGGGGCTATCCGGCTAAGCCGATAATCCGCGGGTCAGACAGTGTCGAGAAGCCGTACAACTTTGCTTAGCCCCGCCCTTTACCCCTCGGCTGTCCGTGCCCTACGGCCGTCCACGGAAACCTGCGGTTAGCTGGTAGCTATCGTTTCTGCGCTTTGGCCACACCTCGTAGAAATCAATTTACTCTCGGGCGATTCCACGGGATCTCTCTCTCTCTCTCTCTCTCTCTCTCTTTCTTTCTCTCTCTCTCTCGGCAGGGAAAGATCGCCGCCGAGCGAAGATGAGGATTAGGGAGAATAAATACGAGGGTCCCGCAGAGTCTTTAATAATCGAAGACACGTCGATGTCGCGGTTCGCCAGTTTCAACCGTAATTCAAGCGATGAGCGCCCAACTAGCGTAATTTCAGAGCAGAAGACGATTGGCAAATACGATATTCGGTGATCGAAGGTCCATTTAATTTTAAAGTCGATTTTATCATCGCTGGTTACATATTATTCGCAACATCGTTTCATCATTTTAAAACTCACGTAATTAATATGTACTTGTAATTGAAAGATAATATGTATATTTTTCAATTAAAATTATATACAATGTGGAAAACTCAACGTTTTCACATTTTATCATATTCTATTTCTCTTTCTCGTTTTATAAAATAGAATCGAATTTATTTAATTCTTCAAATGTTTCCTACCAGCTTTCATACTTATAATTAGTGATTATTGCTCTTGACTCTGTTTCATTTGAGCTGTTTATAATGAAAAAGAAGTAAAAACCGAAGGCTAAAATCACAGATCTACATTTTTATATTGCGAAATTAGAACTTGTCTAAATCAACAATTATTTCGAAATTTGTATTCACGTCACGCAAGCCAAAAGAGCACATAACGTTCACAAAGTTAACAAAATGTAGGATCATCTTTCCATTTCGTATGTTACAATCTCACATGACCTGCCTGTCGACATCGATTGTGCCTGTCTGGCGAAAATCCGATCTACTCGTTTTTCCGATCACGCAGGTGTTTCTGCAGCTTCTCCGTTCACAGGGGAAGACAACCCGGAAACAAGTAAACTGTGAGGACCCCGTTTAATCGAGATTAATCGCCTGGGGAGGGCGACCCTCCTCGCGTGTCAAATTGTCAGGAAACGGCGCCACGTGTGCCACGTGGCACTCGTATCGCGCGGGAACAAGGAAGATCATTTTCTTCTGATCGGACTACGTGGTCATCAGATCGCGCCCCGGTCAGAACATTCGAATAATAAAATTGCAAGTATCAACTCGCGTGCGCGCGCGTATATGTGCAGGCGAAGATAAACGTTGTTCCGAGCGTGCAATATCGTTGAGTTTTAGGGTTTTCGCAGCTGTGACAACGGCTGGCCGCAAAACGGTGTCCCGATTTCTCCCCCGAAACTTTCGCCAATATCATCATAACCGTAATTCCACGATTCCATTGGGAACTTTTTTCCATTCGTACCGTGTGGCCCTCGTTGTCGTTCTCATCTTGGGGACACGGGGTACCCTTGGCGAGGGACTTTTTGCGAACAGGGCGCCCCGTAATGCGACACGCCTTGCGGCGGACAAAATTATTTCACGGAATTTATTACTTCCCTTTCGAAGTTGTAACACGATTGTACGTCGCGACGCGGATATCGCATTCAGTTCCGCGTAATCATTTCGCATTAAAAGCGAATGTCCTCGATTAATAGGTGGACGGAAAACAAATAGTTTTGCAAGTTATATGTGAAAATGATATAAAATAAAAGCAAGTTCGTGTCAACCGCTTATGTTGATCCTCACTATATGAGATATACGGAACATTCATCTTAGATCTCGTCCAGATATCTAAAGATATCAGCGGTGGCGGTTTCATACAAGCGACCAAGCGTATGTTCAGCATCATGCTTTTTGCAATCTGATTTCCTCTCGCTCGATGCTCCACTTCAAAGCGTAACGTTTAGCCGCTCTTGATCGGCTGTAGCTCCGGATACTGTCGAAGGAAAACGTGAAACGAGAGAGAGAGAGAGAGAGGGAGAGAGAGAAGAGAAGACAAAGGAAGGCACGCGCGTGATCATATGGTATCTCGCATAAATTGATGGACAAACTTGACTTTGTAACAATACCTGGCTATCAAATAATACACTCGGGTTTACAATTCAAGAATAACACGCGAAAGTTAACTTTCTAGCATTTAGAAAACCAAGCTGAGATCTTGTTTCCTTAAAATTGAAACCTGCTAATATGAGATTGACTAGGAAACATTTATAAGTGACATCACATATGTTTTGGCTTAATACTTTTTCGGAGCTTGTTAAAAAAATTGTAAAAAATTGTAAAAAATAATTTAATAATAGCTCTCTGCATAACTCTATACTCTTATCGCTCTTTCTGACACAGCTTTAGAGAGCTTCATCATTTTACTTCGATCATCTCGCAGTATATTTCGTTCATTTCGCTGAGAAGATATATAACATGCTGCGTACGGCTGTTTTTGTTTCTTTATTTGTTTGGTTCGCTACTCGACATCAAAGCCTGTAGCTTGGGCAATTTCGACCAACCTTGTCGTTTACGCGTCGAGTTTACTCGAGGGAAATGTGATGGAGAAAGCGGTGCGCAGAATACACCCGTTACCCGTTGATCCACTATGCAAAAGCCTACGAACTTGTAGTACTACAAACTGTCGTGCTTGTTTTCGCACGTGCCGAACCTGACCTGTGATTCACGTAAATTAGACCCTCAAGAAACAAAGGATGCCGTATGTTTACCGACATTTCGCTAACAGAAAGCTAACGCGGTTTAGTAGTATCGATGCGAGAATATGTTCAAAAAGAGAAGTGAAATACAATAATCATAGCAATTATGTGCTCGCGGCGAATAGTCTCAAGTCGTCTACACAAAATGTTAATGTTATTTTATAAAAGAATAGATATTAAGAAATGTGAAGCTTTTATTTAGTCGATACGGTCGTTAATATAATATACGTAAAAGCGAAACCCACTCTCCAACGTAGTCTCTTGTTTCACTAGTTCTCAAAAGTGCAGTCGGTATGAAAATATTTATATAGATTCTTTGGAAAATCCGGATTTAGCACTGAAATCGCATTTAAGACTCTTGTTGGATATGATATGTAACAAGCCAAATAGAAATCCCGATAGAAATATATGCGAAACTTGAGCGCTGATTGAGTGTGTCAATCTAGTTTCTGTAAGCATTTTCCCAAGGAGGATAATGGATCGAGAGGTTTTCCGAGTGAGTTTACGGGAGATTCATACTCGATTCACCGCCGATAAGCTCACTCGTAAAGATAAAGACGAAGATACTAGAAAATACTCGAGGGACTCCGGATGCGCTTTCAGGATAGACAAGGCAATACGACTTCGAGCGAAATGCTTTTGTTTTAGCGCGAAAAGGGAAAAGAACGAATGCACTTAATAAAGCACTCTATTTTTCATAACTGCTCCAGATACCCGGCCTTTTAAACATTAATAATTGTCGACTGAAAATGCAAAAGCGATGCAAACGCTAAGAAGATGGCTTTGAATAAAGTGAAAAAAGAAATAATGGAATTCAATATAACAGAAACGTGTAAGAATTGCAGAGTAAAGGGAGAGGATTAAAAGTGTTGAGATCAAGAATAATAACGTTAATTTGAAAATTACAAACGAGACATTTCACGTGAGACTTAAAAACTCTATCAACGAATTCTTATTGAAACACATTGGCATAGATAATTGTAGATATCCTGAAAGTCCGTAACATCTTGGAGTATCGAAATATTACGGGATAAGCTCACTTTGTTGTTACATCCTTATCTTTTCTACTTTCGTTATTTGCATGGTGGATTTTGTCAAACGTAAACTTGCCCTCTAATGAATAACGAAGTTCTTTACCGTTCACGACGCTTCTTTTATCGCCGTCGGTGAGAAAATCTGCTTTCCGCTCTTCTCACTACCCTCGCGTATATTCAGTCCTTTGTCTGGTACGAAATACCGGCTGTTGCACGTACTCGCACTTTTTCCATTCTCCCCTTGTTCACGAGTATTCTCTTAGGTTCCGGAGATTTTCTCCCGTTAAAGCTGAAGGGCCGTTAATGGGGTCGTTAAAGGTCTCATTAACGTTCTCGCAAGGTGGTCGCAGGGGTGGATAACGACGAAGTAATTAAAATTTGATCAACTTCTTACAAAACCGACTCGTCACTTTTTTTCCCCAAATATCAGCAAGCAACGCGGTTATTCTTTCATCATTTAAGGATCCCCTTAATGACGTTGCGTTAAATATTAAAGGCGCGAGACAAACCAGGCATAATTACGTCACTTCACCTTCTGGTAGTCGATGTTTCGAAAACTACCTGTAAAGCATTTTTTTTTCAGCCATTTCAGCCTTCGCCCTCCCTCGTGAACGGAAGTAATGGGGATATCGAACGTTTCGCCGCCGGCTACAAACGGCTTCTTGGTGATCGGCAACATCCGCGTACACTTCGGCGCGATTTTTCGTTCGGGAGTTACTTATGAGCGAAAATCGGAGCTCACTCTCGATAGAGCGAAAGAGAAATGCCACGCGAGAGGAAGGATGATGAATAAAAGGGAGGGAACGAGAGCGAGCGGAAGGTGCCAGGTCGTAACCGTCGAACGATCTCGCCCGAGGGAACGTCCTGCGCCGTATGTCCTCTGCATACAAATGCCTTTCCTATAGCCGTTCACCGAAGCCATCAGGGTTACCGCGGAACGGAAGACCGGCTTGCCAATTTTAAAGGCCGTTTGTGAGTGATGTACAACGTCTGCGCGCATCTAGCGGGTGCCCGGCTGTTCATTCGACGGTACGTATCGGCGTATATACCCGGGGCCGATTCCGTATTGCCAATAAAAACGTATTCCTGCGAATACGTGGATACGGCAGTATGAACCAGGTTGTTTACGGTGGAAAGCGCTGTGTAATAGTTTCGTGCAATTTATTGTCAAGACCGTCTGACCTGGAAAATAACGGGCAATAAATCAAATTCGCTCTTGATATTGGATTTAAATCAATTACGTCTCTCTCGTTCAACTCTTAATCTCGCGATTGCATTAAGCGGGGGGGGGGGGCGGAGGGGGGGGGAGAGAAGAAAGAGGAAAGTATGCGATTGAGTATCAAATTAGATTACACTCTTGCATCAAATAACTAAAGCGTAACTAGAAACCAGAGGATTTATGCGCGATTACTTGAAATCGGTAATAATGACATTATTCTTAAATGAAAGGCAAGTACGTGCATAAATAGCGCACATTGTTAATTACTTCGTTTCACCAGCGGTCAATTATCTCCGGTACATACGCGGCAAATATGTAACGCGGAATTATATAATTTGGATGTAATCTATATGCATTATTAGAGACAAAAATGTTGATGAAAGATGCATCACGTGTGTCCAAATGCATTACCAGGCTAATATGCAAATTAATAAGTGGTTACTGTGTATTGGTTTAATAATTGTAATGACGGCCGAGCGTTTCTGATCCGTTCGCGTTAATGATCCGCATCCGAAAATATTCTGCCGCGGCGTCACACACAGAAGTTTAATGTTTAATTTGGCAGCTTTGCGGGCTTATTTGACCCGCCAGGCGGAACAATATCTATTTTGCTACGATGTTATAAAATTCAACGTCCGCAGAGAGAGGACGGTATCTCTATGTATATTTCAATTTTATTAATTTACTAATTAAAGCAGTCGATCGCAGTCGCGCGGTTCCGTTAGAGATATGTACGCTTCGGTACGCTAGATTTAATTAAGGTGCATGCATTAATTCGTTTGCACGCCCCGGGAACTTCGGTTTTACAGCTTTTGTTATAGCGCAAATTAAACGCGTTAACGATAGTAATGATAACAATAATAACAACAACGATAATTATTATTATTTGCATAATAGATATCGATAATGAGACGCAATAACGTTCACTTATAAATTCGCCCTTTTAATAGCAACATCCGGCCGATATTTTTCGTCGTGTAAGAATGATGGGGCGCGAAAAAAAAAGGGGCGCATAAAACGGCAACTTGCTCCCGCGAGCGTAGCACAGCTGCATCAGCTGCACCTGCATTCGCCTCCTTAGATGTCGTGTCATATAGCTGCTGCGACACATTAGATCGCTGTGGAAACTCTCAATAAGAGCGACGTGCACTTTCCCGCGAATGGGCGGGGGAGGGATGCGAAACGTCTTGCGGTTAGTTTCGAGGCGCGTTTCGGGGTTGAAGTTCTCCGGCGCGCGATATTCACAGCGAGGCGCACGGAGCACTCAAAAAGTTTGGCGAAGGACAAGGGGAGGCGAGCGCTTCAAAGTGAAAACGGTATTTCCGAAAGCGATTAGAGTTGTATGACAGACACGGCGCGAATTCGCCGGGATAATTACTGCCGAGTGCGCGCCCCGACGGGTGTACGCGGCTGCGATCTCGTTTTCGGGGTTTTTGCGTAATTTAAAAGTGCAAATTTTGTTTTCGGCAATTTGCGATTAACGAGAGCGCACGGGGTGGTGGTTGCACGCGCGTTGCTCGATCGTTACAATTTGCAGACGATGCATGGAAGTCATTGTTCGTTATCTGACGTGGGTGTTTTACACGCAACAAGGCATTAAAATACCGGCGGGCTGGCTTACGATCAGCAACGGCGCTTTTATCGGGTGAATGCATTTCGGGAGATGATTGGCCCTTATGCAAGCGGGGCGACGTACGGCCGTGCGGAAGTTTGAAGCACGTCGAACTTTCCGAACTATCAGCACTTAGACGATAATTCTCTTGAGGGACGAAGACCGCTCTCAGCGCGACCCTGCCTTCGTGAAAATTAATTACCCTCGTCGATCGCTTTTCATTCTCTCTTTCACCCCGTTCGTGTCTCGGCTGGTTCCCTCTACCTTTTCACCTCCATCGATGCACGAAACCCACCGTTAACGTTGGGAAGTTGTGTATGCGGGAAACACAAACGATAGGAAGTAAGGCCGGAGGAAAGGAAGGAATAAATGAAGAAAGGAAGGGAGGAAGGAAGGAAGAGAGGGAGGGGGCGGACGGAAGGAAGGAAGGATGGAAGGAAGGAAGGAAGGAAGGAAGGAAGGAAGGAAGGAAGAAAGGAAGGAAGGAAGGAAGGAAGGAAGGAAGGAAGGAAGGAAGGAAGGAAGGAAGAAATAAAGGAAGGGAGAAAGGAGGAAGAAAGAAAGGAAGGAAGAGAGGAAGGAAGGAAGAAGTCGTCGAAGTGAAAAAAAATGTATCATCTATAACGCGGCATGCCCCAGAAATCAGAGCAGTTTCCTGAAAGCCGGCGAATTCTATATGGCGCGACATTCCACAATTTCCACGTACTTGGCGCACTCCGCGTTCTTCGAGTAATTATCCGCGCGTAATTACTCCGTCCCCCGACTAGTGCATACGTTATATGGTACATGCGCTCACGCATACACATGTGGGCGCACTTTAATATAGTCATATGTTTATATATACACATGTATGTACACATATGTATATGTATGTACACATACGGCAGTACCGAAGTTAAACGTGTTAAATATTTAACATACACGCGTGATCGAATATCATCGTGCTTATATATTAAGTATTGATTTCTATATACTGAACACGATGATCATCGGTTCGCGGACTTTCGATCTTTAACAGAAAAAGTTAATAGACTAAGGAAGAGCAAACCATTTTACTTGTACCTTTTATTTCTATTTGATGTTGCTACTACGGACTGTTGGTTTTTACACTGAG
>NW_011967243.1:1652101-1696706 GCF_000949405.1 Vollenhovia emeryi | reverse complement strand
GTAGCAATACGGTTTACATTGTTGAGAATAAGTCAGTTAAACTTCGATACGCTATGGAAACAAGGGTTCAGAATTATGCCAAAATGGCAACGAGAGTCAAACTTCAAAATAACATGCTATCAAAACAAATCGAGTTATTATATCAAAATATCCCACGTACCCGTCGCTTGCGAACAAATACCGTGTTATAAATGTAGCTTTAGATGTAATTTTGGAATATTCGTTGTTTGAGTATGTCCGATACTTATGATACTTTTTAAAATCAGATTTTAATATTACATTTTTGTATCGTTTTAAAATTGATTTTCAATAAATCTTGGAAACAAACTCCATAATGCAATTGTTGCTTCAAGCACAATTGAGAGAAGACCAAGCGAATGGAAAATTTCCGAAGGGATAATTTCGAAAATGGAGCGACCCACTTTATTGGTGATGTATTTACAATACAGACCAATATGAGAAGATAGGAAAAGATCTTTCATCAAGAAATAATTACAACAGAAATCTCGACTACAGCGGCGCAGGAAATAGCGTCACAGACACAGTAGCTACTTGAGTCATCTGCGAGATTAGATATTGGTGGTACACTATTCCAGCTATCGACTGGATCGATTTACGATGTCCGGGGATATTTGGGGCATGTGGCCTGGCCCTCTTGCGAATTCTAATACGCGAATGTCCTCCGGCCAAGAATTCCCGTCACGCGGTAAAAGGCTGTGGACCTGCTGTGGAAACAATAACTCGCCACTACGTGACGTCCCTTCCGAGGGGCGCGCAGTTTGGTTATATAATAAATACTTCCCTTATCCGCCCGCTTCACCGAGACTTTCCTTCTTGGATCATCTTCCGCGTAGTGTACACAAGAGCGGAACGAAACTAAGAACCGCCTGCCCTCCCCAGGTTCACAAGTCGATGATCGATATCGATCATGATTTTTCGGACCTTTCGATTTGATGACTACTCTAGTAGCACAGTGCACGGACCAAACATTGGTTAAACGTTGGCCCAATATTCGGTTGTATTGGACAAATGTTTAGCCAATGCACTGTGCTACTAGGGTAGATTATCATTGATCTTCGCCGGAAGATCCGCATAATACTTTGTCGATATCTTGTATCCTTAACATCTACAGATGTGTACATATCAATTTGATGTATAAAAGATATCGTGTCGGCCAATTATTGACGATTTAGTTGATATCGTATTCAAGTCGAGTCGATAAATGGAGATGCGACTTCAATATGATGTCAATTGAAATATGACTAGATCGTGGACATCTACAGAATAGTTTCCAGATATCGTAATGAAATCTTTTAAATATCAACTTGATTACTAATTTGCACACGATCTCAACTTGATTTCAATATGATTTTCGCCACATTCTTCGACTTGTAAACCCGGGCCATCAGGTGGAGTCACACTTCTCTCGCAGTTCCGGGCGGACGGCTACGAGGGTTTCCGCGAATAATATCATTTCCATGTACCGTCCCTCATTCGCCCACCATTCCGTACGCTTCCTTCTTTTTTTTTATCGCGTCTTTCACTTCACTCTTCAGCCACTTGAAATACTTATTGTCTCGCTCTTTAAAGTCTACAGCTTTTTCTTCGTCACATCAGCCCATTCTTCGCGGAAAATCCAAGGGAGACTTTGAATCATATGCCACGGCGAAACGAGATAATCGATATATCGTAAAAATCTTGACGATGCTCCACATTACACGCCGTTCAATTCACGCGACAACTAACGAACGAAATAAAACGAATTTATTTCTCGAAATACGTGCTGAAAAGAGGGCAAAAACACTCGGACATAAACGAAATGCAACAGATTGAAAAGAGAAATCGCACCGGTATTGCGCATATCGCGTATCGTTAAATTTGTTCTTTATCGGTAGCTTCGCGCGTATTATAAACTTCATACGTCGGGCTATATCGACACGTTTCACCTCATTTCTACTTTTTTACATTTTATCGTTGAATATAGAACAAAAAGTGACAGCTGAACAAATCGATCTAAACGCCACTTGTGCTAGAGCCTCGAAAAGAGGAGACACACAAATGAAAGAAAACTATTCTTGTTATTCTTCTCGCTGCTGCGAACTGTCCCGGCAACTCGCGATGCAAATTTTCCTATCGTAAAAAAAAGTCAGGCCCCTAGTATTCGTGCCTGGGGTTCTCTTAGCATATCTTTCGCCTCGTTTCCTCCCCTCCCTCCCTCTCTTTCTCTCTTTCTCCTCTTTCAACTTTCCAACGTGCTTCTCGAGTGGATGAGCCATTATGCAAGCGCATTTTGCGAAGAATCGAGAATAGCCGAACAATACCGGGACTCCCGCGCGCGCAATGACGCAATTACCGGAAAGCCGGACGCATTTGCAGTGCGCACAGGTACAGGGTATTAATGCGCGATCTATTCTCCCATTCGCGAGGGGGGGAAAAAAAACGCGTCTTTCGATTCCCCGCGTCGTCGAGGTGGCAGCGGCGAGATGGAAGCGCAATCGTCGACGTTGCGCTCTTCGCATGTGCGCGCCCTTATTCGTAACAAAGCGCGTCCCGTTCGCCGCTCATTTTTCTCGCATAAGGGGATTATCAGAGGCGGCGAAGCGCCGGTGGCTGGCGCTGCCCGGAGGCGACCAACGGATAAAGACGGTCGCGGTGTGGAAGGCCGTCTCTCAAACGAGAGCGAGACGCTCCAGGCGATGATCCCGGTAAACAAACAGAGGACCGCGCAACTTGCGTCGCGACGTTATCGCTGCCGCATCCCGGCTACGAATGGAATTACTACCTGGCAAACGCATTCCCCGTGTTTACTCCGCGTCTACCTTTCGCTTTTGCCGGCCTTACGCTGCCTCTCGAGGGCCGCCGCGCTTTGTTCCTCGGCAGGAGCGTTCCCGCCTATTCGCGTGGCAGTGGGCAAAAGGGCACGAGAAAGGACCGAGGGCCGAATATTTCCTGTTGGCAACCGGGTCGACTGTTCCGGCGGAAAATGATTATCGTCGCTGGACTCTGCGCGTTAACATATCCGCCCGATCGCACTGATCGATCATCGAATTTTTATCGAGCCCGCGCGGCTACGATTAGGTAACTTAAATTTAGTCAATAACTTTGCGACAACTCAATTACAGTGTTACGAATAGATGCCGTCTGTTTTCATCGCTCTGACAGTTGTTGCAGCTGAAATTTAATTTTGTTTCTTTATGCACGTCTCGCGTTTGTTTTTCGTCGTGTTCCTCATCGTGAAATGCATGAAATACAGACGACACTGAACGCCGCACTCCTTCCTCAAACCGCACTTGCGCCTTTGTATATAACGAAAGTGAGGAAGGCATCGCGAATACAAGATGCGCTCTCGATATATGGTAGAACGTGCCGAGTCACCGCAATAACCTCGCAAACGATGATCAAAGCTCGTATGGAAAGCCATGCACGGCGATCGTTAAATGACCTCTGGAAGTTACATCCTGAAGGCTGCCTTCTATGTGCGGAGGAACCAGGTGACCACAACCCTGACTTCGTAGCTATTCTCGATTGGTGACAGTGTGCCAGAAGCAGAACGTTCGTGCGGAATTAGAAACAATGCACTTGATAGAAAGAAGGATAGAGAGAGAGAGAGAGAGAGAGACAGAGATTAAACGAAAGAGGGAGAAAGAGACAAAACGAAAAGAGGAAAAGAGTGTACGCACGATAAAATAACAAACAGCAGTAAATATGCCGGTCATGAAAGTTGCAAACTTTGAATCTGTGTAACTGCAATTATACAGTCGCTTTCGCGAATATGTTTCGGCGACGCCCGGCTTATCGAGCGCGTAAAAATGTCACCCCGTAATTCAGGAAAGTTTCGGCGCACGCGGGGGAGTTATAATGGTGTATAGGTCGGAATAACAGATTGCTAATTACGGGAACGACGTGAAAACTACCGCGACGTTCATCACATCGGGCATACTGAAACTGCATCCAAAGTCTAGGTAGTTTTGATTAAGTTTCTAACGGATGGCTGGATTCGTTCTAGGATCCTGTCAGACGTCAGGGAGGTATTCGCGCGTTCATTCACGGGCGAGGAATAGGGTGAAATTGGAGTTGAAGTGCCTTCGCGGAGCCGGACAAGTCCGTCAAGGGCCCGTAGGTAGATGGAAAAGGTCGCTCGGGATGAAAAATAAGAGGCGGGGATCCTTCGATCGATTCTTACATATACCTTCATCGCGAGCGCTGCAGATAGAGGAATTCAGTGTTCGTCTTACTTCCATTCATCGTTCTTCCGTATCCTTTCTCCCCCCCCCCCCCGCTCTTATATAGCGCGTTCGTCGTCTTTTATTTTCGGATTGCCGTATATTGAGTAAAGTTCGCGGCGCGATAGCGCCACATCGATCGCGCGGAATTTCGATTGCATTGCAGAAAATTTCATGAGAGCGGTTACTTATCGCGGATTTTACAATTTGTTTCAACGTTTTTCGATACTTCGCAATGGCTCAATAATAACTCGGCAACCGAGCGAAATCTGGAGCATCGATTACTCGGCCCGTTCCTTTCTTACGCGACGGAGACTCGTAAGAAAAGCTTAATGCGATTTTGTACAACGATTGCGATTTTGCTTTTCCCCCCAGTCGTGAAAAACTCGTCGATCAAAAGCGTGTCGGCAATATATCCTTCGTCAGGCTGAAAGGACAGATAATTCTATTCGCACGCGTTCAAGTCCCATCCACGTTCCATTTAATTATTCTCCCAGAGGGCGCGATGATTTTTTCGTTGCCGGATATTCGCGCACTCTTCGAGCGCAATCTGAGAACGTCGGAGCGGACCCTTGATGGGTCTTGAGAACAAGATCCCAAGCATGGTACGTACAACGTTCTTCGAAAGAGACTCGTGTCTGCTCATCTATTGAGGCGACGTCGATGGTAGAAGCACGCCCAAGTGACGGGGTAAGGGGCAGAGGGAGCGGAGAGGGAGAGAGAGAGAGAAGCGAGAGCAGGATGCGATGGGGAAGGCGCTCGTGCTTGGGACAACGAACCGATGGGATAGACTCTCGCAAAGACAGAGAGTGGGTGGAACGTTGATCGATTCCTCCTGCGGTTTCGTCTAGGGGGGAACTTATTGACTTTCTGAAGACGCCCGCGGAGGATCACCGTGCATCGCCGAGGATGCACAATGCGCGTCAAGTACATAGTTTCCCTGCGCGAGTATGCACCGCCACGATCCGTAGGTGGGTAAGATCACCCGTTGCTTTTCCCCCCATCCCGACCGACGTCTCGATCTTCGATTTCGGGTGTGACCCCGCAACCGATCACCGAGATCCGCGCTATACGTCGCGCGGGCGGATCGAGCTTCATCCCTCGCGAGGACGACGCGAACACGCGCCGCCGGATGAACGGCTGAGACACAGGAAGCCGCCTGGCTTTCGGGTGCATCGAGTTTCGCCGTTTCGAGATCGAATTAAATCGACAAAGCGGCGACGTCTGCTCGCGACGCGAGAACATGTTGCATTTTGACGAATGGTATTCCCGTGCTGCAAAACCCACCATCATCCGCGGATGGCGCAATAAAACGACACGGAACAAACGTTGAATCGATCAAGAGGAAGGGCACCACTTTCATACTCAGACGATTCACGTGTCGGAGTCATTTATCAAAAATTGCGTTCGCGCATCCGCCGCGCGCTCGCGAGATATGCCGGCGAGAGAGGTCATAAGTCTTCCTCCATCGGCTTAATCGCATCCTTCGCGCTATAACTGAAACGCTAGCGCGCGGCGGCACCATTTTTCCGCGGAATTATTACGATATCGGATGGAGTACGACGCGGAGGGAAAGAACGCAGGGGGTTGGCGAGGCGAGGGTGAGTCGCCGCTCGGCAGCGAATGTCTGCGCGTCCGTCCTAACAAGAACGTACGACTTGTTTTGATTCACTGTCGGTGGTTGAACAACGAGTGAACCGAAATAGCAATGCTCCGAGCGGCCAAGCTCGGCGGAAGCTCCGTGTTACAGGCTCGTAAAAAGCGGCCGACAGGGCGGAATTAAAGGAGCGACCGCAAAAGCGTGGTCCGACTTGATACCCCCGATAATTTTGTGGCCCCGCGCGCGCGCCGTAGGAGGACGGCGACAGAAAAAGAAAGGAAACAGCACGGTGGAACAAAGTCGCCCGGACCCCGCACGGTGCCAACGCCGGTGTAACCGGATGCCTTACTCGCGCTGGCCGCCGGCCAAGGCCCGTAAATCCCAAATTACAGAACGAGAGTACAGATTTCGTCTGTTCGTGTCCACCGCGGGAATTCTCGGCTCTTTAACGAAAAATCCGGTCACCACTCATCGGCGTCACCGATTATTTCAGTTTTCGCGATCGAGCCACGCCTGCGAGAATCTGTGGCACTCGAGTTGCCAAGCACTTGTACCTAACACCAGCAGTTGTCCTTTTTAATGATATCATCGCAAACCTGTAGTCTTTTACTTAAGCCGGATAATGTATCGCTTTTAAGTGTTCATTATAGTTTATACACATTAATAAAAAGGCCACTGTTACAGTAACGTAATTCGTTAGCTTCGCTAACAGAGAGCGATTAATTACACTTGCCACGTTTACTCGGAAAATCAGGAAATCAGATTATCTCGAGAAACAAAATGTGTAAAGAACACGTAAATATACAGCTATAAATTTCCGAGAGAGAGTATTATTTCCAGAATTTTGTACAATTATCTTGATTATTTCATTATTCGCAGTTAATGTCATCGAGAAATTGTATTTGTATTTCCATCCAGCGATTCATTTTGAAAAATATCCGTATTATTATACTGGCAGCGAGAATGAGTCAGTGAGAGGGAGGGTAGGAGGAAAAGGGGTGATGAAATGAGGAAGAGAGAGAGAGAGAGAGAGAGAGAGAAAGAGGAATAAAGCGCGAACATTCCGGTAGCGAATCCTCGACGTGGAGTTGACGGGAAACAAAATCGGAATGGCTACGCCCGACTTGAGTCATCGCATCTAAACAGGAAGAAGGAGAAACAGATGCCGAGGGGATGAAGGAGGGCAAGGGGAGGGACGGAGCTTTTCGACTGTACATCAAGCGAAGCGAAAACATAGGAACGCGTTGAAATGATCTAAAGGGCGGGCTTCCGTTTGAGTTAAGCTCACAAATTCGCCTCCAGGTCGACGAAGAAGAGGAGCCGAGGGGATGGAATTGGGATAGGATAGAGAAGTGTACCGCGCTCTTCAGCGCGGGGTGACACAAAGGAGAAGCCTTCTAGTGGTTGAAAGAGGGCTCTGAAGGCACCAACGGCCATTATACCGAGGCGATACATCGCGAACGTACTTCCACCCTCCGCCGTCTGTTTCTTCTCGAAATCGCCTGCGGATAGCAGCGGAGAATCCTAGTAGATCCCGGCGTGTGGATCTCCGAATGGATGAGCGAGAGCCCCGTGTACTTGTATAACCACGGGCACGATTGAAGAAAAAGACGAAGTACCCCGAGGCAGATAACACTAAAGCCAATAGCGTATCGCAAATATGAATTTGCGTTCGGGTAATAAAATGGTGATAAAATGCCGCCAAGTTATATGGGATGCAATCCCATTATTCAATATATATTCAAGGGGAACGAGAGGATAAAGTATATCTTTCCACCCTCTTATTACCATGTAGCAAATAATCTCCAAGGGATATATGGCGGGAGCGTTCGGAATTTTCTTTTCGCGAATCTTTCCGGAATTGCCGAATCAGGCGCAAGATGAAAAGCAAATAGAGATAGCTCGTGGTGCTCCTGGCTGAGAGCACGATTGTTAATTTAGCAATTCATATACCATCGCTTTCGAGTATCGAAGGTTAATAGGGAACACGGATTACCGATTACCGGCGTCGGGGCGACAACCATTATTCCTCAGCCGAATGACGAATAGTCAGTGTATCGAGATCAACGGGATACATTATGCCAGCGGCGTCTCTCGCCCCTGACGCTCAGATCCGCTATTGTTATTTCCGCTCGATAATTTCATTTCCCTTCACACGTGGTCTCGCGTGTCTCGGACGCGGAGGGACGCGGGCGTTTCCGTAAGGCGAGAAACGCGGTATCAGTACCGCTTCAACATCGTACACCTCCGATATCTTGGAGAGGAAGCTCGATAATACCGCGCGAAGGAGCCGCTAAGAAACATTCTGAAGATATATCAGCTCGGAGCTGGATAGAATGGCGGCTTTAAAACTCGATGTTCTTTCCCCTCCTCTTTAGTTCTACCCGGAGCCTAGACAGTCCCGTCCTCCTTTTCAGACAGATACCTACGATAACCTGCTGCTCCTGGATTCGACATTATAATGGGCATCGTAGGCGGTTCCATTTCCATTGCTCTTAGAAAACCCCGTCTTTCTTTTGAAGAAAACGGCGCTTTCCTTTACATCGTACCTCGCTCGCTCTTTTCCCGTTCATCCGGCGAGGCGTTCTCCACGCGAGATATAAAAAAAAAACCTTTATAGTTACGCGCCGACAGAGATTTGAAGAAATTTCTGTCATTAATGTAGGTTAACTTTAATCTCGGCTTTAACTTATTTTTTATCTAGTTCCAAGAATTAAAAAGTAAGTTAAATCGAAGTTAAAGTTAATTTACGTAGGTAAAAATGGACGTAAGTCGTTTCATATAAATGATATCGTAAATCATGTGTGAGTGCGTATCGACGGAAATGGTATCGCTAAAATATACATTCCGCGGATAATTCGGTTACATAACATTATATAATTATGTGAATGACGGATCCAGCAGAAGCAAATATCGCAGAAATTTTGAGCATTTCCAGCTACGTTATTCGCGCAGGAAAGTTTCGCCTGCGAAGGCGTGGCGTGCATTTTTCTTGATTCCTGTCTTCCGCTGTAAGGAAAGCTTGCTTCAATATACATATGTATATGTTCTCATTTACCTTTGGTCTTTCTGTTCTCCACTCTCCCTGCCTTTTCTGTTCTTTTCAACGGAGATATAACAGGCAAGAACTCTTTCCTACAAGTTTATTTCTATAATTCTCTAAAAAAAAAAAGTGTAACTTCGGGGAATCGTTATTGACGACGAACGTAACGAAGGAAATTAAAGTCGTTTCTGGATGGATAGTTCTTGCAATGAGGTTAGTTAAATCTTCAGCCTCTGATGGTATGTAAATTCCCGCAATTGGCTTTAACTGACTATGGCGCGTTCGATATGTAGATTTCGTTTAACCTCTTGGAGCATGAATTATGTTCGAGCGATAAGAGCGCCCGCGGTTTGATACTCCACGAAGATTATATAAAGACGATAAGACCGGAAGTTTGTTGACTTACGTATAACCGTCCGCTTTTGTACTAATTCAATGACGTCGCAAATACGCGAACGCGTAAATTAATTATCGCAGCTCCTCCGGATGGATAATCTTGTTACCGAAAATAATTCATCCATATATATTATAATATCAGTAAATGTAATAATATCTCGTTTTAATACGGAAATATTAAATAATTCCTTTTCGAATGGTAATCTTCAGTCACCGAAAATAATGCATCTATATATATTGTCGGTAAAAGTAATATTCTTTTTTTAATATAAAAATACTAAACAATTCTACCACATGAGACACATTTTTTTATAATTTCCTATTCATACGCAGAAATGTCTTCGCAACAGCCCGAATATGTCAATTTTGTCCGGCACGTGCAAGGCAAAGTTCACGCGCCCAAATGAATTCTGCAACGTGGTACATTTTGCAGCAGCTGATTTCCAGTCACTCGTTATATCGTAGCTTTCTTCCACGTGTCGGGAATATTCCGGACGTATATAACATTTAAGACTACAGCACCTGTCCCCCGTTGAGAAAAGCAAAACAGAGTTTTCCTTTTATGTTACAAAAAGGTAAAGTGGAGAATGTCTTTGTATCAGAGTCTAACTGTATAAATTGTCCTTTTCTCTTTTTCCTACTATAAAATTATATTTTACTGTAACTTACGCCGTAAGTTTTTCGACATTGTAATATGTTTCTTAACGTTACGATTACAGTAATCTTTTCCCATTTTACAATAGTTAATTTTCTACGATTATCCGTTCAATTTTTCGTTCTCCATTTGTCCGTTTACGCATTGTTTCACCAATGCAGCTATATAAGTTAACGCCATTCAAATCGTGTGATTTGAGATGATACCTAATGTTACCGTTCCTGTGTTTCGTGCATGTATATACAATTGAATCCCACAAAATGAGACTGCATTTGCACGATAGATAGAATGGGTTTGCTCGCGTACATATTGAACGTTTATTTTAGTACATTTGTTTAAATGATTTTCTGTTAACATTAAATACTGACATCCTCCGGTAGCTGTATCGCTATTACGTAGTTATTTACTTCCGCGAGAGCAAATACCCTATCCACGATCGTACATATGTAATGAAATATATTCCATACAGTATATGCCATAGAGTGGGTGCGCAATTAGCGCGAAATAGAATATATGCTCGAAATATTATAGCACGCAAATTTCTCGATAATTTAACCGACCTTCGTCATGAATTTTAAGAACGGGAGGTTGAATATGATTAAGTCTCGCACTCGCTTGCGGTGATTATAAATTTGAAAAAAGAAAAGTAATTTCAGAGCAGATCACGGTGACCTCATATTCGCTTCTTCCTTATCGTCTTCGCGATTTCTCCGTGACAAATTAGAATTTTTCTCTCGCTATCTACTTTGTCGTTTGATCTAATATTATTACTGATTAGTCGGCGAAACTTTATCTCTACTTATGTGCACGTAAATTTTATTGTCTCTCGAGAAAAACCGAAGAGTTGAGACTACAAATACGAACCAATCCGAGAAGAATTTTATATGACATGTAATGATTTATTGGAAAGGAATAAATTAAATTGAAATAAAATTAATTTAAACAATTTTGTTAATCGCGTATAATTTAAAAATATAAATTTTAATTAGTCTGATTTAATTCACTGACAATTAGAGGAATCAAATTAGATTTTATTAACTATTGCCCCTCACTTCTGTTGACAATTCTCTCACGCGATAAGGGATACCGATTTCTGATTTTTATGGCCAGCGCTTCCTCTCGAATACAGAGGGGACGTCTTGGCAACAGCCAGACCAAATATAGTAGCTTTCCGATACGCCAAATTCTGCAGCGTGGTACATTTTTTAGTGGCGTGATTTTCAGCCGCACACAGTAACTTGGCTTTGCGATTCGTGTCGAGAATATTTTAGACGTATGCGACACTTCGCGCCGCAACACGTTATTCAAGCATTCGTTTCGAGGAACGCGACGTTAAATATCAACGTCGCGCAAAACAAAAAGCATCGTGGCAAATTATAAATCGCAATCTCACGCGCGCCACAGTCGGGGCACACTTAGGCCCGGTTTCACCAAACGTCCCTTAACTTAATCTTGGTTTAATTCATATTTGCCTCTTTCTAAAGTACACAGTCGGAAAGAACAAAGAGCGAATTAAGCTAAGCTTAAAGTTGAACACCGTTGGCGAAAGCAGGCCTTAGCCGTGCGTACGTCAGTTAAGCAAGAACGGGGGAGTAACGGAGGCCTCTCCGAATTCGCGAAGGGCGACAAGTTCGGTTTCAGCCTCGTGCTATAATTTGTGACTGATAATGTCACTCCCCCGGTGGAATCAACTTGTTAACCCACCCCAATCCCCCTCCAATGGATCATCCATGCTAGAATCAGTGTTATATAGCGCGCCGTAAACCTATCCAGCAAAGATTATGCTGCTTGTACTCGGTAATGTGCAAAGGAGCACGTTCTTATCCGAGGAATATTGCGAATAGACACATCCGGGAAGAAATTCGCCTGAAAAAATTTCCAGTCTAGTTTCTTTCACCCTGCTATTTTTATTTTCGAAACTCTTGCCTTCCCTAGTTTTATCCTCTTATGCATAATATTTTGAAAATTGCGCGTTCTCGAGAATCGATACTGAAGTCTCGAACAAAAGTGTTGTTTTGTCGTCGCACGGTGCGACATTTCTATTTTCAAGCTACGTCTATTAAAATTTCTCCATCCGGGATTGCAATTTAATCGATAATAAAATCGTCGTGGATACAAATAGTTCGCTACGCAGGAGAAAATTCGTTGCAACATGTATGAGAGACGTCGAGGTAAATTGATATTATATCTTGAATCTTTCTAAAATTCTTGGATACGGCATTATTTCTTACAACTCGCACTAGAATTCTATAGGACATAGAATTCCCGATACATTCACGAGTATTCGCGAACAGATCACCTAGGTAATTAGCAGCTAGGTCAATTTGTGCTAGTGCCCGTGCGCGTATTGAGGAATTAGCTTAAGGGGTAGACCACGAATAATTGTTAGTTGAATTACAGTGCTATTCTACTGGGCGAACTTTCTGAGGTCGAACAAACCAACTTTGGAAAGCACGTCGGTTACGATACTGAATGCGCGCGTCGCATTTCTCGTCAAACGAAATAGTTCAACAAGTATTTTATTTATCAGGTAACGCAATAAATATAAAATGAAACACAAGCGTGTCCAACAATAACACAGTTTGCACGAGCGTAAGCTCGAGCGCGCACACAGCGCGACTTTCGAAAGTTATTCCCGGCGATAAAAAAAAGAGTAACCTCTGTTCGAAAATTCAAGCGCGTACCCGGATTATTCCGCAGCCACAAGATTGGAATCGGGACGATCGTTACGTGCAAGAATATGGCGTGCGGCAAATTAGATTATTATCGTCGATGTGTCTGCTCTTATGCGATTACATTCTATAAATGTTTGTCAAAATTGTTACCAAGATTTCTGGATCGTCGTCTTTCGAGCTGTTTCCAGCGATGCTGCATAATTGCAAACAAACACCGTGGCGCTCGGCGAAATAGAGAGATTATTTTTTTTATGAAATCTCGAGATAACGCACCTCGTAACCGCGTACCATTATGGATGGTGATGCTATCCCAGGCGAAGAGATAGCATCCAGTTATTTTCCGTAAAAAAAGAGGAACTGTATTTACGAGAGGCGCGCATACCGTAGAGGCCGGGGGTATCGGCTGAAAAATACCTCCTCTTCTCGGCGAAGAGCGGGCGAAGAGTTTCCAGCTTTTCGACGGTCCCGTAAACTGAGCGCAGGGGCTGAATGGGGCACTCGCCCACGAAGAATATTTGTTGGCAATTGGCAGTTTCGTCGATTGCTATTAGCACGAGCGATTATACGTTTGGAGGAGGAGTTAAGTGCACGAGAGGGATGATTGCAGCACATGTCCATCCGACAGGAATATTACCATAACGACGACAATCGTCTCTAGCCAAAGCAATTACCGCGCGCAAGTTATGGCCGCGTGATACGGTGGATGTACACGTGAGGTCGAAAGCCCCGTACCTACTGGAGATTATTGATCATCGATCGGGAGGTCGGCGTGGCCGGGCGTCTCCGGCCGAATCCGCAAGAACGTCCTACGCTACAGAAAGTTATCACCCGAGGCGTTCGTTACGAAAATTAGATTGCACGTGTATTTGATCGAGCGAATAATCTATTGATCGGCGTTTATTCTCGGCCGCGACGCCGCGAAAGACTCTCCGAAGTAGAATCGATAAAATTAAACTGCGGCCGTCGCTGCGGCCGTCGCTGCGCGTGCGAGTTGAAAATAGACCATTTTAAAGTCCGCTTTAACATGAATTATTTTCGATTGGGACTACATCTTCGGGAGCTTGATCCCCGAGAAATCTGTCATTCTCCTCATCCAATTCCAAAGAGGTGACTATTAATTCCTCGATATTTTCGGTCGCGAATGCACGGCTGCAAATGTCACGGTGGCGTAAGGTGACGCGCCTGTTTTCGGGGCCACCGTGTATCCACTGTACATGTAAATGGGCACACGTACAGATCAATATCTCAGGAGAATGCATCCTCGCCCGAAGGGCGGGAACGGGGGCCGCGGGGAGGGCCGGGGGAGGATGTGTCCTATCTGTTAGACGTCTTTTCTCCAGCCGACGTTGCCGACGAAGCCCACCCCGCTCCGTCTTTAGTCTTAATCCTTCCGCGGCGCAAACAGGGGTAAGAGACGCTTATACATCCTGTTAAACCGCATTCAGGCGTCGGCGGTTAAGGCGGGCGGAATTATTGCTGCGAATTAGCTCCCCTTGCCTGTAAACTTCTTCCGACACCCAGCCGTCGCCTCGGCGGAAGGAACTTGCGGGCGGAGATAATAACGTTAATGCTGCAGTGTGCAGGAGGAGAGATACGAATTAATACCAACACCGCGAGCGCCTGCATTTTTATCGGCACACTGTTTCCGTTTCGCCAAAGTGACCACCGACGCGTGCAACGTGCGGTTTACATTTTACAAGCGGCGTAAATGCGGCGCACTCTCTTAAATTGAATCAATGCGAATCTCGCCGATTGAAACGGAGCGACACAGAATTTCATTGAGGAGGGTGTCAGTGTGTCACTTGTCCTCGGTGCAAACACTCTCCTCTGCCGTCTTGTACTATTCATGGCTGGTAAAGCATTTCTCTGCCAAAGTAATCGTGCATATTTGCAGGACGTAACTTTCAAGCTTTCGCTAAAGGCTTTCGCTTCGAGCTGCTAATCTCAGATAGCTGTTTTTCATTGTAAATTATAGACCGTCGCCTAATTATTACGGGTTAAATTGTAGATTAATATAATAATATTATCGATTATATGTATATTATTGGATATTATATATTATTGATTATAGATAATGGATTTGCTAATTATTTTGGACTGCTAATTAATGGCGAAATGTCCCCGTACCTGCGGAGCGAAATCCGTATAATTAGCGCCTCGAATTGATATTTTACACTTTTCGCGCTCTCAAGTTTATTGCTCGCGGCCAGCTATTTCCAGTTATCTAATACCGTTCGTATCGTATTGTAACAGTTTATTACTGATTATTTCTTCAACAAGGTCTCATTTATTGCCCGTGCTAGACTTATAACTGCCATCATCACAGCCAGTGATTATTCACAGCTTTACGATAATAATAGACTGTTTGAGAGAGCGTACACATTGTATACGATGGGAAATATAATAACAATAATATCGCTACACGACGCACAATTAGCGAACAGAATTCGTACTACATATACATACATATATACATGTGTATACATGTTCGCGATATACGCATCCAGCGAGCTCGCGGTCTCGACATATTATTTGTCGCCTTTAATTTATACACATTGTCTCGTTGGGCGCATTTTATGCGCGCTATCGAAGCTCAACATCGTTGCTGGCTGCACACTTTGCTCTGAATACACAAAAATGACTCTCGCGCAGGATTTTTCTGGCTAATATCGCATAAATCACGTACATAAACCCTGAGCCAGTGCAGCCGATATATAAACCGATGCGTTATCACAGCTCTGGAAGGAAAACGATAAATCAGGACGAGTGTGTAAAAGGGCCGTTCGTAATTTCGTTGGATGCCCAGGCGGGACGAAGGGGCGTGGGATGAGGGGGTGCATCGGTCCATCGTGCGTCCGCTATCCTGCGGTCTCGGGGGTTAATACCGCGTCCCCCTCCGGACTCGTAGGAATTTCATGGGACGCGCGAATCGAACGTGCGTCGCGCGCCATCGAGCACGAAGTATCGAGACGCCCATGATACTGAGAACGGGGAACGTATTAGAAGAGATGGACGCTCCAAGCCCGGAAGAGTCGCGATCCGTCTAACAGCGGACGTACAGGTCGTAGCCGGTGCGCGATCGGGCGGATATAAATCAAAATTGGCAGGTTTGGAATTGCGACGCTTCGCGGAAGAGAAAGGCCGACGGAGACGGGCGAGGGTGGGTGAGAGTGAAACGAGGGTAGGAGGAAGAGAACATGGTCGCGGTATGCGGGAGGAGGGCGAGGAACGGGGCGAGTACGGTAGGCAGTAAATCTCGAGAGGATCGTCGAACGGTGCGAGAAAAGAGTGTCGGGAAGGTGGAGAACGGCGGCGAAGGGATGGGGGGAGGCGAAGCGGAGGTGTAGCCGCCGGAACGACAACGAGATGGGGTAGAATGCCACGGTAAGTGCGGCACGTTGCGGCTAAACCGAGAAATCGACGTCGAGGGGTCTTCGGACGGAAAGCCCGGAACGGGAAACGAGAAGGGAGGTAGCGATGGTAGCGATGGTAGCGATGGTAGTAATGGTGCTGGTGGCGCTGGTGGTTTAAGTCGTGTAACATCTGAAGAAGATTTAGCGTCATCGCTCGTCCTACATATTTAATGCCGGGGTGTTTTACGCTCCCCTCGATGACGCGACGCGGCGCGACGCGGCGCATTCGCAATCCGCGCGCGGATTGCGGGGACGGCGGAAAAACGCAACTTTTATATGGAAACGCGGGCGTAAAGCGGAACGAACCCTCCCCAGGCTGGTCACGAATTTACGACGGGGACGGAAACTCCCATCCCGCGTTGTTCCCTATATATCTGACCGTTATTATTTTATTACGGAGCTACGCCCCCGTTATAGGGCGACGACGCGGCGCTATTACACGAAGCATTACGTAATTGGTTTTAAACTTCGCGCACGCTCTCGTTAATCACCTCTCCATATCCATGCATTGCTCGGCAAGCTTTTTCCGCGAGTAATAAACGCCGTGATAGAAATATATCGCTTCGTCATACATTTGTATTTAAACCTCAAATTGCTTCAATGTTTCCACGCCCTATTTTTACACTCTTTTGTTTACCCTTTTAAGCATACCGAAACGAGCACTACTTTAACCCTTTTACGTTCCAGCGCTTTCGCTGTGAAACCACTATGAGCTGTCATGCTCCTTAAATTCTTGGTCGTTATTTTCAACCTTTTGCGATTGTAAGGTACAAAATTTTATATTTGCAAGTATTCTTTTAAATGTGTTACAACAATTAATGCTATTTTTGCACTTTTTTAATTTAGAACAATTTTTTGTATAATTGGCAGTCATTTGTAAGTATTTGTATGTGTGACAAGTGTTGTTCGTTTATTATTTTAAGCACACCCCGAAGCATACTGTCAACGGTGCACGATACATTTAAATAGCGACTAATTTTCGCAATAACAATTTCCGTAATAGCTCGCACCGTTTGTACGTGCGGGAAGGGTGAGTGTGTACTTTTCTCTCGAGTTACCGATTTCCGAAGAGAGAATCGTTCCATTCACGACAATTTCACGGAGAGCTCGGCGGAGCCGCCGTATTTCTCGGCGAGGAGAAAGCGTTTCGCATCGTCGGCATCGTCGTCGCGCCGCGCTTATGCGAAATTATTCGCGATGGAACGCGCGAACGAGAAACGGAGTGCAATCGGACGCACAAAGAAAACCCATTAAGATCGCGAGGCGAGCTTTCTATTAAGCTTCCGACAGGAGGTGGGCATTGAAATAAATCGAGCGTTAGAACGTGCCGGGAATTTTAACCGGCGACGGGGGAAGATTCCATCCTCTGTCGAAATCGCTTAATTTTTCTCCGCAACACAGGAAACGGCCGTTCTAACAACTGTTTCCTGGAGCCTCTGCGGCGGCGATGTCGTCGTCGTCGAGGACGACGGATCGCGTAATTTCCCGGCGCGATTTGGCTCTCAGCATCCGGGGGCCGTTCTTTACCGTTGATACCCGACCCGGCCGGGCATCTGATCCCGGGGACACGCGAGTCAGAACTTAAATCTGACAGGCAAATGAACGACGGGCATAAATCCCGTACGTAGCGCACGTGCCGGAAATGCCGCGAATATATTTCGCGTCAGGAGCGCGCTTGCCGCCGTCTGTCCGCGGCGAATAAGAGTTGGCGCATTTATAATTAACGCGAATACATCCGAAATATATATAATTGGCCGTTAAGGCAGCGGACAATTTGTCCGGAATGCAATTTCGAATCCGTTTAAGGGATTGCGGCACGAAGCGGAAGCTGTCGCAGTTACTTCAGTCGAAATCGCATACAAATCGTCGAGGAAAGTTCAGGCTGACTTAAAAGAAGGTAAAATAAAAAATTCTTGACGGATCCATTACACAAATCCACGTACAAATTTGTTTCTGCACGGAGCATCGTTTGTATGTTAATTGATTAATTCATTAAAGTTCAAATTACACTGTCAAATTACGGTTCGTTACTTTTCGATGTTCATTGATTATCGCAACTGGGAATATCGATGCAATTCCCACGCACAGAAATCTCTGCAGTCAACCATCGGTGAAAAGCAGGGGTGAAAATGAAAAAGCGCGTGACATATTGTCGAATTAAAATGCGTTTTGTCTAACAATAAGATGTTCCTTGAAAAGGATAACGTTAATGGTTACGTGCAGCGCGCAAGTAAGTAGATTTTATGACATGAAAAACGGGCAAATGTAAATTAAAGATCATTAAGCAGAACTTGCGATGCAAATGTACATTCGCGTTTGAGTGTGGACATGCATTTGCATTTGGATTAAATCTTCATTGCATTCGGCAATGGCGGAAATATTCATACATTAAGTGGTACGTACTTTGCGTTACCTTTTTAAGTCAGTGCCGTAAAATAAATATCTCCCAGTAAAACACTGAACGATTCGAATATATGAAACGTTAAATAGAATTAATCGTAACGGAGCATAGAATCGTGTCCGGTGATAAGAAAGGGAACAAAAGAAGCCGGCATATTTGAGTTTTTTTTACGCGTGGCTCATTATAATACACGATTCAAAAGCTATGCATTCTAAATGAAGGAAATTGCGTAGGTCGCGAATATTTTTCTCTTGCCAACTCGACGGTACCGTCGAAAATGCTAGGAATAAAATTTGACAATAAAGCAATTCCCCAAAGTTCTCCTGTAAAATTCTTTCGCATATTATTTAATCGCGATAAATTTTAGTTTATAAATAACGCGCCTTTTCAATCCCTATTGATTTCTTGCACGCGTCTAATATGTCCGAGCTTAAACGGCCTCGTGTGTTTGAACGCGATTTCAATCAAATGCATTCGTTCTTTTGAAATATCGCAAAATGGAGAAACGTTACGCGCGACGCCTATAATGAAGTCGCGTTCCACAAAAATAAAAAAAAAAGAAACGAATTAAATTATAAACGCGAACGGAAGAACGGGATTAATAAACACTCTCCTCTGCAGTTCAATTCTCTAAAGCGATTACCGAATGGAGTGATGTAATCCGACGGAATCCTTAAAGAATACAGCTTATGCAGCGCTTCTCTTATTTACGTGATAACTCGCGAGTGAAAGGTTGGGGTATACAAAGGGGTCACCGTGAGACATTCACCAACTTTTGATGAAATGCACCTTAACTCCTCGCCTTTAATGAACATCCCGGGCAAGTGTGCTTTAATTACACTGGCCGATCTCCGCAGGCCTTAAAGTTTTAATGACAGCGGAGGGAAAAAAAGAGCCCCCTCCCCCCCCCCCCCAGACTTCCGAAGATTACAGACCATTGCCTTAAAAGTTTGAAAGCGTGACACGCGGAACTTGGCTTATTTCTTATGTCGATTAAAAATCCGACATAGTAAAAGTAGCAGCTAAACAACAAGTAATAGGGTGCGAAGCAAGCTTTACAGGCTCATCGATATAAGCCGATTAAAACTTTGTTAAAACAATGATATCTTTCCCCGGGACGCGCTGCGCGGTAAAGATATCCGGCAAGTTTCGACTCGATCATAAATTTAGCGCGTCACTCGTTTGCATCCGTTTCATTATCGCCGTTCTTTTGCGTGTTTAATTAATGTGCGGCCTGTCTCGCAATTCCCGTTACTATAATCAATTAACGATGAGTGCTCTCACGGCTCTTGGCCGTCTTTTCCGCTTGGCGAGAAGTAATTCCAAATAAACGATCGGGAAACGAGCTTTCCTCTTAATTTCCGCCAAGCGTGGATGAAGCTGAAATTCATTCGTCGCGAACGAGAAAAATGTTGCGCCGACGGTGTAAAATCAACGCGCTTGTCAACAAAGTAAACGGATAGCTCTAAACACCCACGCTGGTCGAGAATGACTCGCCAAGAAGCAACATGATCTAACTAATTGACGTTAATCAATTACATCCAAGTAATTTATATAGTCGGTGCTTCGCGTGCGAACTGCCGTGAAATACGGCGAGCGTGCTCTCAGAATAATGGAATTCGGTATGCACATAGAAGGGTAGATTTAGTTTTTCCACGTTTTACCGGCGCTGCTCTATGCTGATTCGATGAATGCGAAACACGCCGTTCTTTTTTTTCCTTTTATCACGTACAGAGCCCGGGCCGGTGCTGACCTTTGTTCAACGACACGTATGCATCGATGATGCATTCTGCGACATCTGTGTCACTCGGGGGATAATTTCAATCCTTGGAAAGCAATATCGTCCGCGTGCATCCGCTATGTAGAGCAGATAAAAAAAAAGAGATATCCGTTCAATATCGCGCGTCGGAACTCAAAACAGACGAACTGTACGTGTACGCGATGCAGTTACCCTAAAAGGTAACGGCAGGCAACGACGCTGCCCGTTCGCGAGGAGGAACGTAACCCTGTATTTTTGTATCGTGAATTAATGATTGCGTTCAGTTTCCGAAATGAAGACCGTAACGCCGCGCGAGAGGCCATCCCCGCCGTCGAATAAGTAATTGTACACTTAAATTACGCAGGAATTAAATCGCGCTCCAAGCGGAGTTCTATTTGACGAAAGAGAATGATTCAAAAGATTAACGCTTCATTAAAGATTCCGAAACAAATTATCGGAGTTGGCGTTCAATTATGCCCCGAGGAAAGTAGCGTGCAAAAAAGAGGTACGACGGGGATGCGAAGTAAAGCGCGGCGGTAAGTGGAGACGTTCTCGCGAGCCCCGCTCCATTTAGAAAATTAAACATCGAACGGCATCGAATGGCGCGCGCGGGGCATCGAAGGAGATCCTTCGAACGCTCCTGCGATCGTACACGCGGAGTAATCGACCGCGTTGTTCCCGAATAATATTACGGTACAAATCGTACGTTTGCAAACCATCAAAGGACCTCCTCGATGGCGCGCCGCGATTACAGCCCCAAATAGCGGGTAAAACGGTAGAAAAGCGACGTCGCGCGTTATTCAAGGCGAGAGCTGGCAGCCTGCTCTGAAATTGCTCGTACGATACCGTAAATTAATTTTATTCTCATAATTAAAACCTTTCGCGGCGGAACGCGACGGTGGTGGGCGCATCCATCAGCAGAATTGCAAATTTAATCCCTCCTGCGTACATTCATTTTTTTCCACTTACGTTTGCAGTTTCGTACACAAAAAGATCTTGGGTTCTCCCACCGCAAACTACACTCAAGGAGTACGCAATTATCCCTCTTGGGCCGCTTAAATAACGCTCGTCATATTCCGGCGTAGTGCAATTACCTGTCCATTGTATCTCCTTTTCATTTCTTTGCTCAATAACGCGTAGAAGAAATCATCTAATACAAAATTTACTCCTACTTTAAAACTGATGGTATCGGAAATATCGTGTCTACTTTTGCCAATTTAGCATTAAAGTAAGTCCTTTTAAGTATAGAAGCTCAAGTAAATTTTCAGAACTAAAGATTCAAGGGGGGAGTAAAAAATATAATGTCATCAAAGTAGGTTATTGTTGGTCTATGTAGGTGTATAGATCAGCTAAGTAGGTGTAATTATCCTTAAAAGTATTAAAATAGTACCAAAATTTCGACTCGGGATCGCCTAGTGAAAGGTTCTCGCGCGCGCCCCGAATACGATTTTTGTGCCTTCGTGGGGTAGAAAAGTAACCTCGCGCACGCAATTTCCGCCTACAACTCACGCGCTGTGCAATTGTTGACGTCGCGGTTTTATGGAAAAATATGATTACATTCATTACATTGCACCGAAACATTTATTTATGAAAAAATATGATTTTTTCATAAACAGATGTTCCAATGCAAAGTATGATGAATATCGTTTCATGTGTCATCATAAAAAATGTATAGAATTTTATGTAAATTTAATGTATTATCGCCCACGAAGTTAGCCAGAAATACCAAAGGCTGTTAAGGGTTAACGTGTACATATACGATATTAAACGGTTACAACTGTACTATATCTCCTCGAGTTTTCAGCTATTTACACGGGCACCGGTCTTGTTCCCGCTCGCCGAACCCTCAGCCGGCAAAACTTGGGTAGTTGAGACACGTTAATGCTTGACAAGTAGATCCGCGTAATATCCAGGGAGCGTCGCGCCGCCTGTAACCGCCCCGGGGCGTACTCCGCCACCTGGAAATGTGGCGTTATACACGCGGGGCCGCGGAAGCGTACCGATGGTGCGCCGGCAACACCAAAGCGTTGCAGTAATTCATTGAAATTACCTGTTTCAGGAGCACTCTGTTCCGCGCGGCGCGGCGCAACAACAATGGTAAGGAATGCATAATGGAGGGAAGCGGCGCTCCGGGGCGGTAAGGTTGCCGCTACCACCCGCGGGGAGTGAATTTTAACGCATGGGGACCTGGCAAAGGGACGCCGGCGGATGGGCGCCCGGAATCCGCGCGAAAATTCGCACGCGGCGCGACACGGCCCGCTGTCTTACCGCTGGGCGCGCGTGACGGGGTTGAACGTGACGGGAATCGTCGTCGACGGGGATAACGAGGGCTTTTACGCCGCGCGACGATACCCGCCGCAGCGTATGAATCTCGCGTTAATTACGGCGGATTTTCGCCCGCGCGCGGGATGCCTCGGTGTGAAGCCTTCGCAATTTGCCCGTCTGTCTCGCTTTCAGCGGCACATTCGGCGGCGAGGCGTCACGAGCTGCGTCGCGAACGCGCCAAGATGTTCAAGATACTCCCCGAGTAAAGCGTATACTTTTCGAGACCCGGGCAACCATTTTCTTTTCTCGCGGCGGAGACACGCGGCGTACCACGTAAATCTTGCATCGGATAGACTACGCGAAGCGCCTCATCTAGCACGTTGCGCGTAGCGCGTATCTCATATCTCCCGGGGTCGTTTCTGCCGTGTCTGCTCGCGATAAAACCGCCTATCGTGGAGAAACGAAGATTTGTGCCATTTCCCAGCGAGGAGATAAACCGCGCGCAAACCACTTCACGTGCCGAGTAGCATTACACGTGAGCTGCCACTAAGAGCATTGTTACTCCCCGTTATATCGTACTCGCGACGGCTCTCTGAACGATCGTGGCGACAATCCGATAACATCGCGCGCTTGAGCGTAAACGCGAGTTAACTTTCATACCTTTCGCGTCTCTCCGTGCGAGCGGAGAAATATCCCAAACGTACCGCTCTCGTCGCGAGAAAGGATTGCGGTTGATCGGACACGGTCTACGTATCTGCACTGTAGCCGTTCGTGTCGCGAGGAAAATTCAACGAGCCGGGATATGGATTCACCGGCACGCGATTGAATCGACACGGGGTCGGGAGCTCTCGCGATCTCCCTTCGCGAAAAGCGAAGACAAGCGGAATGCCCTGGGATACACGAGCGGAGGCGGCGGCGTCGGCGGCGGCGTCGGCGGCGGCGGCGGTGGCGGAGGGAGATATAGAGGAGAGGAGTGAGAAGGCGAGAAATTTCTCCAACTTTCAGCGGGGTCACCATCAGCAGCCATCTTTCGGCTGCGCTGGTCGGGAAAGCCAATTCGGGGAAACTTGCTCGATTCGCCACCACCGACCGACATGCCTCAAGAAATCCCACGTGTTTCCTCTCAACGCTCGCGCTCGCTTTTATCCTCCCTCGGACAATCTTTCTCCCCCGCCTCCCCCCTTTTTCCCTTTCCCCTCCCCCCCCCTTTCCACGGGCTGCTCTCGTTTCGCCGCGCAACCCGTTCCCCCGCGTCCCTTTTCCACGCCGCTCGCGAGCGTAGCTTTTCCAGACCTCTTCAGACTTTATGGATCCTTCAAGGATGGAGATACCGGCGGATTGTCAAAGTTTCAGACTGGATATCCGGCGGAATCGCGCCGGCCGCGTCTCCCGCCTTTCGATCGTTTGATCTCTCGATGCCGATTGCCGCTAGAAACGAGACATCGCCAGGCAAACAAAACTGTGACACCTTAATAAACTCGATCGCGCCGGAAAGACCTCGCGACGATCAATTCCGGCCGACGACCGTCGAAATATTCGATGAGATAATAATAGCTCTGAAACTGACGGCGCACCGTTGAAATTCAATAGAAAACTTGTAGTTGTATTCTAAACTCGATAGAATGGCAGACCAAAAGATAGTTTATCCCGGAGCTATTTCGGAACTTCCAAACTTGATTCGCGAATCACTGATCCTTCGGAGCGCGCTTAGTGTTTATTTCACATTCTAACGTTCGAGTAATAAAATGTCCGAAAATACCCGCCAACAAGAAGATTCGAGGAAATTGTGAAACATGAAAGTAATTGCTCGCTAAACTGGAAGAATTGTAAAAGAAGTAGATGAATGGATAAAAGCGAGGGGACGCTGAAATTCTATTCACCTCTTAATTTGATTTTTGTCCTGTATTATATGCTACGAAGTACGTTTGGTCGAAAAGTGAAATAAAAATTTGTTAGCGAACGAAAATTCGGTGACAGACGCATTCCGCAAATGATTCTGAATTTCTGCTTAACGTCGTTTGCGCAAAACTTAGATCGGTTGGAGGTCGCGGGGGAGATTCGCAAATATGCTTCTCAAAAGTCCATTCCTACCGCAGTAAAAACCCATTCGCCGCGGAGACACCGTGTTTCCGGTCGCCGGCTTGATCACAACGGATGGGGCCATCCTGTTGGCCTTCCGTGACATGCACTCTGGAAACGAACGTGCGAAAGTATACGTTTACATAACTTTACGCTCCCGCGGACGATCTTCGCCGCGGGAGGTAAACCGCATTTTACGATGGGAGAAGTCACGATTGTACTTCGCAGTCGAAAGTAACGAAGAAAACTTGGACTCGCAACGGGATAAAAGCGAGCGGTAATGAGCCCTCGTCGCGTTGAGAGAGGAATCAATTATGGAGACATGCCAAAAGTCAGTCGCGCACGTTCGCCGAACGCGACACGAGACGACGACGACGACGACGACTCCGTAGTGCCGGTGCTCCGGAACTCGATCTCGAACGTGTAACTTTCGCCACTTGCCACCTTGGTCCCGCGAGTTGGCGAGAAATCATTATCGATACTTCGGAAGTACCGTCCTTGTAATTTGCGCTTCGGTGGTCTTTCCCTCGAACGGCGAACGAAAGACGCAACTTTTTTACGACTTTAAGCCGTCTAACACCGGCCATTTTCGGAGATTACTCTTGATTTTAATAACCGGGCTTGAGGCGAGAGAGTTTCGAGGCTTGTTGAACGTCGCCGTGGTGTGCGTGAAAAGTTGCGCGATGTCCTACGAAACTGCTTAAGGACTCGTTATTTTCAATGAGGTTCTTTCTCGTTTTCCGGTGCCGCTGTTGTAGTTGTCGAGTCGGCGGCGGCGACAACATCTGCACCGACGTAGCAACAACTTGGGAGCGAGCCGGTGCCGGAGCCAATAGCCAAAGGATTTTCAGAAATGGTTACCGGCTTTATTGCCGGTAAGTTTTACGAAACTTTCCGCCAAGTGCGGAGAGGAACGCGGAGGAGATGTATTAACTTAGTCTCGAGAGGACGGACAAACGCGAAGATTGTACTCGCTTTTAATTAACAGAATCCTTCTTTATTGCACTACGTCGCCGGAAGCGCTCTATCTTTCTGTTCTCTAGACGTATAATAATAGAGAACGAAATCGGACATCAACTGAGAAATTGTTGAGCGCGACGGTCTAACGGATTAGACGTGGGGTTAAATTTAAAATCGGACGTAAAAATAAATGTTAATTAAATCCCTCTCGAATGTCAAATATATACCTATGGCGAAAGGTAATTCGAGATATTTTCGCGCATAATAATATTTCACGCACATGTTTTATGTTTCAAAACGCGATACAGGTTTATTACAAATAAGAGATCGAGAAATGTTTTGCTAAATTTAATTTAAATTTCATTTCGAATTAAATTTGCATTTTTTAAATCTAAATTTCATCGGAAACTGTGCCATTGAAATTAATACCGCGGCGGGAGAAACGCTATACGAGATAGCGTTAAATAATAAATTTATAATTAATATATTAAAGTGAAAGAAGATAAATGGAATACGCAAAGAAAATACACCGCGGTCGAAACCTGAAGCGGCTACGTCCTTCGTAGAGCCACATACCGCACGTCATTCCCCATACATAAACAATCAAGGGATATCAGACACTTTTAAATGTGATAAATCGCGTGTACCCTATTCAAATTGCTTGTAAATATTTTATGAGAAAAACAGCCGAGCGGGACAGGCACACGTCAGGACGAAGCACAGGCCGTCACGCAAGATCTGGTTATTACTTTTACAAGATTCATCGTTACAGATAGCACCTGGTTAATATTAGTTTTAAGGTCAGCGACGTATGGCGACGGTGGATGCCCAATGAACATTGCTAAGTATCTAAGGGAACTACATAAATCCACGGGGTTATAATGGCTTTTCGATAAAGCCCGGTAAAGGTTGCTCCAAGTTCCATAAATCATGATATTCTCCGTGTGATACAATGTTCCCTCTCCCTCCCTCTCTTTCTCTCTTTCTTTCTCGCTTTCTCGCTTTCCCCCGGTAAAAAGTAAACAGCACACTCGGCATGCGCCCGCCCCGGTTCTCCCTCTTTGACCGTAGGCGTGATAACTCGCACGAATATTGCGTTTTGAATATAAAACGCTCTACTACGCCCCGGTAATGAAGTGCAGTCTTATTAGACCGCTTTCTCCACCCCCACCCCTGTCGCACAATGAGATTTCGTTTTTGCAGCGTGACAAGCGCTCGCATACGCGCGCGTTAAGGCGCGCGCGTGATCGTGATTGCACCCTATTTATACTCGTCCATTGTTTCCGCTTATCTATCGCGGGCGAGATTTTTGCGAGGGGATGATTTATCGCTTTTGGAGCGCCGTAAAAACGCCGGCGGATCGAGCGGACGCCGCGGATGAATGTATCGGCATAATCTCGAGGGGGTTCGCGGTACCGAAAGACGGTGCCGTACTCCCTCGGCTTCTCATTAACAACCCTTATTTCATTAGGCTCCCCCTTCTCGCCCGGTATCTATCCGGCTCCCGCCACACCTCCGTCTCCTCCTTCTTTTACACTTCCTTAACTCCGTCTGCTCCCCAGCTCGCTTTCCCGCCTAAGCCATCCTGCATTTTCACGGGGCGAAGAACGCCTGATTTATTCCCTGTCGGCGGCCGAGTAATTTCGCCCGTTTGTCTCGCTAATTATTTGCCGCCACGACTGCGCAAATAAGATCGACTATCATTGTCCGCGAAGACGAACGAACCGACGCGAAAGATTGTCTCAAATAAAAGTAAAAAAAAAAAGCCTGTCCTGTCTTTCCACCGAAATCCCCCGGTGTTTGTCATCGTTAAGTTGCGATGCTTCTATTAAACTTGGGATTTCTGTGTCGCGCTCGTGGCGATAACGGCGAAATTTCTTCGCGAACGCTTACTACGTTCAATAAGATAGCACATGTGTCCAATATATATTTTCCTCTTCGGCATATTCCATTAATGCTTGCAAAACGCACACCAAAAAAAATTAATGAATACTAGGATTCCCTCTCGAAGAGAGATTACCCGCTTTACTCGTCTGGTGTGTGCGCGTGTACTTGTCAAACTTTTTTCATTTTTCTCCATCTTCATTCTTTCTTTCTCTTTTTCAAGTAATAATTTCATTTTATCTAAATCCATAGCTGTCCTTAAAATGAGTCTTCACAAGTTTGTTGCACGACATTTCTACACGTCACAAAGCGGAACGCGCGTGCAAACATAAACTCCGGGGAAACTCGCGCGCGCGGGCGCACGCAGTGTGAAAGGACGTCGATCTCGCTCTCCTCCGCCGTTCCACACGACTTCATAATATATGCATTGAACGCACGTGTCTGACGGAGATTTTTCGTACGTCGGAGCGCGGGCGCGCGGTTCATCGATAAACGTTTCGCGCGTTGAAAGGGGGAATATTACGCCGAGACAGTGGTTTCCCGGGGACCACTCTTACTCGCTCCAATTCCCCGCGATCTCGCGAGATCTCCACCGTGAAAGTATTCCACTCTCCCGAATATCCTTATTTACATCTTTCAGGATCCGACTTACAATACCTGTCTGCTCGCGCGGCTCAACGTTATTCTCCATCTGCAAATCTTTCATTTCGCGACCAGTCATTTCAAGGACCGTCTCCCTCGCAAAGCGTCCGAGGGATCCGTGGATGCTGATAGCGGAGAAAAAGATATCGAGATTGCGAATGAAAGCTGGCGCGTACGATACGCACGCGTAAGCCGTTGACGTATCCTTAAGCTCCGCCGTTCTTAGCGAGTGATTAATCGAATGTCGACGGCCTGTAAATTCGAAAGTTATCCCCCAAAGGCGTGGGATGCCTTGCAAACGAAAAGTTTGCGCTTCCCTCGTTGCGTGTCGTGTTAAACGGGGACGGCTAATGCTAAAAAAGCTTCTTTCGGTCGATGCTGCGGGAGGGTCGATAAATCCCAGGCCTCAAACTAGACTAATGTATCGGAAAGTTACGTTAACCGTATTATATCTGGCGTAATTTATTTTCGCCGAAAGTAGTACCTTTCAGCGGTCCCGATAGATACGTACGAACGTTGCTTCGCGTCCGAGGCACGTGTTCGGACTCCAGCACAGATATCTCAATTATCCTTTTAATTCCTCATTCTCTCCTTTCATCTCGTTATCTCGCTTAACGAAGGCGCCCGGCACCCTTCCTTCATCGCGAAACAAAGGGACCCGCCGTCCTTTCTAATTGAGCCCACTGTCGTTTTGCAGTATGGAATTGGCCGTCAGGGAATCAGCGCGGCTATATCGAAATGACAGGGTAGCGGGACGGTATTGAACAAAAACCAAGTTCGGCACGTTGTCCAACGGAATTTACACAAGCTGCTTAATTAGCCGCTTAATTGACGGGAGGATTCCGCGAGATTATGCGATCCGAATCGTTAATATAATTATACCGCAGTTCATGTTTCTCACCGCTCTGCCCCCCCGGGTCGATGTTCTCCGATTCCATTTGGCCGTGAAATCCTTTGAAACTCGATAAAAAAGATTGCAACGTGTCTAATCGCGTGATGCCAAAAATATACACGGGACTGAATTAAGCGGGAGTCATTCGCAAGCGAATAGAAAAGTCAGTGGGAGTAAAGCTGGTGCTTTATTTCTAAATAAACTCTGTTAGAAAAACTTTGCGCAATGTCGTTCTCGTTAGCTTTTCTCGTCTTCCAAAGGTGTGACGAGAAACCTCGTTAGACAAGATCGAAATGAAAGGGGATGCAAATCTTTTTGGCCAGACGTTGGATATACATCGGTGTTAAAACGCACGCGGCTCGAGTGAGAGTGCTGTGACCGAAATTATTAAGATACGATTACCGCCATCGCGTGACACAATAATTATCCCCGCGCTAGCGGCGGCAAGTGTAACGTTACGATATCAATTACCGTCTATTATTCTGGTTTGGCTATACGCTCGGTAATAAGCATCGATCATATTCGTACGTTGCGCAAAATATACGGCTCGTATAATCTATCATTTAGCCAAGGTGGGTGTGTTCCTTTTGTTGCGACCGCTGGCCACCACCGCGCGGTCACGGCGCCGAAAGTTGTGTGTTTCAATTATCGCGCCTGAGAGGGAGGCGATAAATCGCCGAGATCGCATTGTGCCAGCGGCACGATAAGTTCATTAAATCGACATTTATCGTTCCCGCCCGGTATATATTTATCAGAGCGCGCGCGCAATATACTATTTATTAATTTATTAATGACCTTAACGGCGGGCTGCCGCACACCGGCACGCCGGTGAGAGCCGAGCGCCGGCTTTCCGATTTTATTATTATTATTATGTTTATTGCTTTGCCATATACAATAAGGTGTTTAACAATCAATACAAGCAAAAGGTTTTCCACTCGCGATAATAAACGGCGCGGATAAAACCTGAATCGCCCGGGATTATAACGAAGGCGGAGGTACGGCGAGAGGAAAAAGTACGAAAAAAAGCAATTTTTAACGACTCTTGCATGAATTTATATTCCACGTGTACTTTACGTTTGAAACGCGAAAGATTTCGGAAGGAGGAGCTTTCTAGTAATCTCGTATCGTCTCAAAGAGACGCGCTCGTTACGCCTCGCGATGCCGAGTGCGCGCTCCTCTCGATCTTGTCTAATGAGGGCAGAGGCTTGTTCTCGTACGCGAATTTCATTGACAATGAGTCGTACACGGGGAGGGAATTTCCTCGCGCGCGCTGTATATTCTTTTGACTGTTTACATTTGCGTTTTATCTCTAATCGAGCCGTTAAAGCGCCGCGTGTCCGCGTGTTAATGCAACTGAATTGCGGATACGCTCTTATAGCTCGATCGTGCGGTATCTACACACCCGGTGCCCTTCGATGCGACTACGAAAGGATGTTTCTTACTTGCTGCCTCGTTCCGTGCATTTCCACTTTATTGAAGCTAAAACGCGGAAGCACACCGAGAAACGACGGTAGTACGATGATACCCCCACAATCGTTACGGCTGCAAAGCCACGCGAGCTTCGCTTATGTTTTCTCTCGATATGCGCGAGACTACTCGAGCTATTTGCATGCATAGCGGCATGCATAAATCCGCCGCAAGACGCATTTAACGATACGGATGCGCCGCGAATAAGTGCCCAGGAAATACGAAGTAAATTTCGCTGCTGCTTCAAGAGTTTCTTGTACAGCTTAGTTACGAGCATTGTGTACGATCAGTTGGTGGACACACTTTCCCTAACCCTTCGAAGCATACATTTTTCTATCGAACCATTCTCTGCGAAACTTTGTATACAAGGGTTTCTGGAGTCGCTGATTATGAATCCGTTATCGGATTTTCATAATTCAACGCGGCGGATTCAAGATGGCGAAATTCAAACTTTAAGAGAATAACATCATTCAACTATGCTAAGAAACATTATTTAGATATTACTAGAACCCGTGACGGAATCTAAATTCTCTTATAGAACATAAAAAATAGCGCGCGCGAAAAATTGCTGTTCTTTTCATATTTGTTTGTCTATAAAACTTTTACAATAAATATTAAAGATTGCTCAACTTTTCTTTTATCGCTAAGATATCCAAAAAAATGCAAAAACCGACCTAAATGCGTCAACTAGAAATTAAATGGCCAAAAAGTAAAGAAGTTGAGGTGGTAACGTGGGTTACCGCTATGCTTCAAAGGGTTAAGGAAAATTAATACTCTTTAATAGATCAATGTGTATTCGACGCAAAATAAATAAATATCGAACGTCGAGCGGAATCTTGTGTCCAATAAAAATTTCTCCGAGTTTTATTAGGCGTATCAAAACGCCAATATGTCAAAGTATCAATATGCCAATATATCGAGATGTCAGTTTTATAATATTTCGTAATTAATGAAGAATTGCCCTATGATAAAGTATTTCTCAACGACCCAAATCACGACAGATTGCAGATGCAAATTGCAACAGAGGAACCTAATACGACGGACTCACAATTTCTGCACGATATTGAATGCTTATACACTCGAGCGAGATTTTTTAATCAAGCTATCAAATATTGATCGAACACTTGTCGCACGTACGTCGTTTAAAAACTGAACTCTCTCGCAGCTTACGTCGTCATCAGGCGGTATCTTTCAGGAACAATCGATACTTTTGACGTATTTTCGATCGCTCGCGACAAAGCAGTGCACGTCCAATTAACTCGCGAGATAAATTCGAACGTCATCAATTATTTTTCTCGCAAAAATTGGCGCCGAATGTGATTTTACTCCGATTTTCCACCTGGTGATTTACTCTAATTTTCCACCGGGTCAATATGAGCGACAAATTTAGTTGTAATGGAGATCGCATATCTAAGTTTATCATCAAATGCGCGACGTGCAACGCTGACATTTTCTACGATGGACACGTGAGAAGCTCGTAAAATTCAAACATGTTTGAAGCGATCGATATGCGTGCGTCATGCATGCGTGTAATGTGCAATTATAATTCGCGACTGATGATAGATTAACACAAAAAAAAATGTTTACCTACGACTATAGATACATAGATAAGTATTATCACGCTTGGAGAACTTAACTTGAAGAGTTATGTGTGTGCGGTTTTATATATTGGATACATAAACCTGGATATACATAAATAATGAACTTTAAAAGCTAGGGGCATAAAGGAGGGCAGTATTTTCAATGTGCGGGTGAAAAATATCCCGCTCCAAACTCAATATAACCGAGACGAAGTGATTGGAAGCTAATAAAAAACAGTTTGAGCGACAGAGAAAAAAATGGCGGGAGCGCGAGAAATATTCCCTCGGAAGTTATAATGACAAGCGTGTCTACGTATACGCGAGAGTCACTCGAAACTTTGAAATATCGAGTGTCCGCAGCCGCTTGACGTCTTCGTAACGGAAGGAACGAGCTACAATTTACGGCGGGGGAGGGAGGGAGGGGGGACGAGAGCGAGCGCGCGGTTGCAGCACCAGGAAGTTCTTCGGTAACGATTTCCCGGGGACAGCCAAGCCGGTCTTAGTCTTCCTCGCCCTCCCGTCAAACCAGGGGGGGGAGGCGAGCCAGCGGCCCCGACGGTACCAGCCCCTCTAAATTAAAGACGTTTGATTTTTGGGTCGGGCGTAGCCTGGGATACGGGAGTTTTACGTTTCTTCTCCTTCGGAAGTAGTTACGCCGCCGATAGCTCAATAAACTCCACGGTGCTCTCCTCCAGGGAGATCTGATTCCAACTTTCGCGCATAAAGAAAACTTGGGGCGGTTCGAGGACTTTAAAAGATTATATTTTATAATCTAACATTCTCGGGGCCCGCGCGTGATTTCCGCGCCGGTCGGGAAACTCGCCTTTTAGTTTCCCCGCAAGATAGGATGCGACGAAAATTATGGATTTTCGGATTTAGCTCGCGTGAGGTGAAGATCGAACGTATTTTAAGACGGTGCCGCGCATCTCGCACAGATTCCTGACCCCCCCCCCCTCCCCAGTCGTTAACACGTCCTAATCGAATTTTCTCTGCAAATGGGACGCGAACCATTTTCGCAGTTCGCTATTACAAAACATAAACATAATTCATGAGGCGTAGAATCTCACTTACATTAGTGGATTTATTATTCACGTCGTTTTCCCAATATCAAGTTAAAGCCGATATTACCAGTACGAGTTGGGTACCAGTATTTAATAATAGTTCCCAAGCCGATGCTTAAATTCATAATGTGCTTCCTCGAAAATGGCACATTTGCGGAAAATGTTTGCAGTACAAACATTTATATTATAAAACATAAAAGTTACAAGTGCGCGAACGATAAGGCTGGGAGATGCATATTCGTCAAACTTATTTTAGCATGCAAAACTTTTACGTAAGGCTTTTAGTGAAACTGCGGACGACGGTGAAAAATGAAATGTGTAGTCGTGGAGGGCCCAGATTGGTTACAATGGAAGGAGTTTCTGAATTTTATCGCCAACGCTGAAAATGATTCGAAAGTGAGAGGTCTGTTTCTTTTGTAAAATGTTAGCCTCTCACAAGTGTTCGCAAATACATATGCAGTGTGTTACGTAATACCCGCCTCACCTCTTATTTGCGGATAGAGCGGAGTAGACTAATAGTGAACTCGATTGCTTGCACTAGTGCGCACTAAGGTTTACACAACAGTTTACAGTCAATTTTTATATTTAACTTTGTCTTAAATGCGATTTTTAATAATTAATAACTCATTAACCATTGCGAAAATTGCAAAATGGTACAGGACTTTTCAACTCAGTCTAATCCGCTCTATCCGTAAATAAAAGGTGAGGCGGGTATTACGTAACACTGCATAAGTATTATAAAATATTCACAGCATATATTTGGGTATTAATTAACCATCCACTTAAGACGTTCATTTCACAGCTTGACAGACTTGGCAGAAAGAGAGAAAGACGGAGAATCAGATCTTATCAGCAATCATATTAGGAAGTTTTTATATATTCAAACATATATTCTATGAATTAAATTAAGATTGACAGTTTAAAATAATTAATTTACTCATTAGACGCATTAAAGGCATCGACTGCGTAAATATTTCGGGAAAGAGAGAGTTTTTATTTGACATCTACATATCTCATTACGTCATTGGTTCTTTTTTTTTGCTTAATTTATGAAATGCAAATTGCGCTGTTCTCATATTCCTGCAGGGGTGTACAGAGCTATGATATTACGCGTCGAGTTCTTTCGTGCATATTAGGCGCGTATTTTCTACTTAAAACAGCCGAAGATCTGAAATACCTGCCTAAGAGCGCCGTTCATGGCATTCTACCCGGCGCGAAAAACAACGTTCGCGGTTCCGTTGCGCTACTCGTAGGTGCTTTTAACTAACTTGCACGTTTCGTTATTGCGTTAAACCGGCAATGAGAGAACAAGAGTAAAGCGAAAAACAGCAAGCGCAGGTTCACGCGAATAATTGAAATTTTACGGTGGACATTATCGATCTTCGATATAACGCAAGGGGTAAGGGACCTTATTTCGAATTCCGTTTTACTTCGGCGCTATTCGATTAAGCAGAGAGAGACACAGAGTGAGAGGGAGAGAGAGGGAGCCGTAGCGTGACCTCTGTAACAAACACGCCGTACCGAAAAGCCGTCCTCGTGAGCGTCCTGAAATTTTGACGAGGGCTGCGCCGGCACGAGAGCTGGTTTGCGTCATGAAGCTACTGCCGAAAAGTCGCCGGAAAAATCACGCTCTCTGCGGAAGCTGAGCGGCGACGTACCGTAAGCGGTGGAAGGAAGCCGGAGAGAAGGGTCATAGTGGCTTGGACGTGTAATTTTTCAGAAGCGTCCCGCACACCGACGCGACGGTGAACGAGGTGAAAGAAGGGAGACACACGTAAAGAGAGAATAGAACGGGAGAGAGAGAAAGAGAGAGAGAAAGGGAGTGGGAGACGGAGCCACGGAGATGAAGAGGGTGGAAACAGCGGTCGTAACAGTAATATCGCGGTACGAAAGGGAAGCTGCTACACACCCTCGTCCTGCCCTGCGAAGTAACAAGAAAATAATAGAAACGAGCGGCGCGTGTCTGTATAAACCAAGAGTAATGTGGGCTTCGCGCGCCTAGGGATACACGGATTACTACGGGCTTCCTTTTGGCGCGGGGATTCATGCCGGGTATCACCCTTTTCTTATCTCGCGAGCGACGGTATCCCCCGCGTTTTGGCGTATCTCGTTGACCTAAATGCGCGCGCATTTAATACACCCTCGTTTGGCGGGACGTCGCGCGAGCGAAGCTGTCGAAATGCGTCAGGGTGCCGTGTGTCTCGGGTCCACCGTACGCTCGCATCGGTCCCGATATTACCACTCGTCAGGCCCCGCCGCGGTCTCACCTCCCTCGCGTCTTTGCGTAAAACGGACAGCAATTCCGTCTGATAATCCGCGCCGAGATGTGTAGGCAGATACATATAAATATCGCGTGTCGCGTATTTTTCATTTGCATAACGCTGCGTAAGCTGAACTGAAAAATGGGACAAGGAAGACTGGCGCGGTGTTTTTATTCGCCCACCGCGCTCTTTCGTATCGTAATAACTGAGTTTCAAACAAAAAGTTACGTGCGCGCGGATGTGATGAAACTCTCGCGTACGACATGGTATTTAATAAAATAGGAAGGGGAATGGAAAAAATGCTGTTTTTAATTAAAATTAAATTCTAATGAACATAATTAAACGAAAAGCATACAGGGGAAACGGGCTATGCCGCGTGCAGCATACCAGAATTGAGAGAATTAATTAAAACGCCGTTGGGAAACATCGATGTTAATCCACGCAAACGGAATTTCACACAAAATCAGGCAATTATTATTTGAGATCTTCGCGGCCACGCAAATCAACCGCAGGGCCAGTGATTACCCCGGTCATACATTTTTCGCCAATCATTACCTTCCACATTTCGATCACGGCTTTTCGTGCCCCGAAACACCCTCCGATCGCCGCTATTTTCGTTTGACGTGCTCTCGCGCGAGATCGCGCGCCACATTTCGTCTCTTTCGACACGAGGGTTTTTCACTCGCGGATTTTCGACCTACTGCTCCGCTTTAAATGGAGCACATTATCGCGGCGATGCTGGTTTCTCGCGGTCAAGGCTTAGAGGCGAAAGCTGGACGAGCTGAGCGTACGGCGATCGCTCCGTATGGGAGTCCGTGTGAAAAACTTGGCGCGAAAGGCAGAGATGCCGGACAACGGCAAAGCGAAGGGCAGAAGGAGGATGGGACGCGGAAAGTGAAGTACGTGAGAAGATTCAAAAGGAATCGTAGTATTGCCGGCGACTGCTGGCGCGAGTACCGCGTACTTCGACCGACGTTGCTGGGGAAAGCGAAGGCGAGGGGGATAGCGGGGCCCAGCACTTGCATTAAAATTGCTGTGTGCCGTTTCCGCGGGCGGCGGACAACATTTTTGCCGGCGGTGGCCTTTTATCGCCGTGTGCTCCCAGCGAGAGAAGGCAGAGAGCTGAGCGCACTCGCGAGGAAGCCGGAAAATCGGCGCGGAGAGGATGAGGATGGAATAAGGGAGACAGAGAAGTGGGAAAAGTATGGGAAGACGATTTAGAAGGGGTGTGAGTATGCGTTCACTGATTGAGAAAGAGGAAGCGAAAAAGCAATATAGCGAGAAGGGAGGATTCAGCGAAAGAGGAAGAGAGGACGGGGGAGAAAGCAAAGAGAGAGAGAGAGAAAGAGTGCGGCGAATACGGATAAATGGCCAAATGACCACGGAGGCTTAACTCGCGTACTCTTTCCGCGTCGAGGGCCGTAAACGCCGATATTTAGGGGATGTTTTTGCCGTGTACATTGTGCGGTCGAGGCGGGAATGGGAACGGATGCGGTGGCATTTTTTTCCCGCGGTATTTTCCGCGCGCGCTTTGCATTGCGCAAGAGGGTGAGGAAGAGAGAGAGAGAGAGAGAGAGAGAGAGAAAAAAGAGGGAAAGAAAGGCGGGGGAGTATAATGGCGCGACGCGCCGTGATCCATCCGCGGTTAACGGCCGTATGCCGGGGCGAACCGCACGGCCCCGGGATACTCCCGCGTAATTATTAATGAAGAACAACGACGACGCACGGGGCGATAAAACTTTCGACCTTACGTCGTAGAACGGATTTACGTCCTGCCGGGCGGGCGGTGATTGTAAATCGCCGGACCCTGCGTAATTGTTCACGAGAGCGGCTCGTTCCGCCAGGACGAGCTGCCGCGTTTGCCGCTCTTTAAGCCTGGACCCCGTATAATAATTTTATACGTCATATAACGCTCCTTCACCGTCGGCTATAATGCGGCCGGGAGAGATCTGAAGCGAGTCCTCCTCTCCATTTTTCTAGACTTTACTTGTATAATTAACTCTCGAGAGATACTCGCTCCTTGTACCGGCGATATTCTACGATTGCCTGAGAAGGCACCGCGAGAGCTTCGAACGGACACGATTACTCTAGATCCCTGAAAGACGTTCGTCGAACGTTCAAAGTGGGAAAAATAGCACAAGTTTTTCATTAAAGATACATTTCGAATCGAGAGGACGATCTCTAAGAATCAAATCATGGAGACGTAACACGACGTTGCTCTCTTTCTCTCTTTGTTGCTTCGTTCACGTTTACGTATGTACAAGCACGCGCCGAGGCACGTTCCAAACGACGGATTTAGAGAGCTCAAAGAGGCGGGAAATACGACGCACTGGCGCACAGAGTCAATTACCGCAAATTGAACTTTCAATTCGTCCTTTCATCGAGCCCAGCGCCCATGTACGCTCCTCTATCGCCCCTCGAATTCGCTTAAGTTCCACTCAAGTATCCAGGTACAAAGAACTGGAGTTTGTGAGAAACTGCCATACGCTTACGGTTAACAGATCGAAATATTTGCGGAATTCCTTGCGGCTTAAGTCGCGCTGCATAAACCGACCGACTGAGGAATATCATTCATTAGTGATTTTATGGCGGAACATGTTAAAAATACGATAAGCTCGCTTCTATAATAGGATGATTCTTTAGTAATTAATATTAATTAATGTTAATTCGATTCCTGCTGCGGTAGTTGGCCATTCTATATTTTTCTAGTATATTCTGCAAAGTGTGCAACGCGCGCACACGAGGGAATCACTTTCAGAGATAAGGAATGCGCGTATATCAACCTACCTGGAGCTACCTGCTTTGCAAATTATAGAAGGAAGTGCGTCAGCACCAAATGCAGCCTGCATTTAATCGCGACTTCAGTGCACTCCCGGTCACATAATTGACTCTATGAATAATTCCGGAATAAAATGTCGCTGAATCCGCGCGCAGAGCAGATGGAGCGACGAGGGGGGGGGGGGAGAGATACGGAGCGCGATGAAACGATGTTAAACCGTGATCAATTACGATAAGGGTGCAGTAAACGAACTGCGATCCGAGACAGGTTCCGAGAGAGAGAGAGATCGAGAAAGAAAAAAGTTGAGTTAGCGTGCAGATACACCAACAAGTTACTATTTCAGTGAAGCTTGAGCGTAACGCAACGTTCATTAGGACGTCCCCGATATGCAACGTAATACCTGACAAATTACTTTCCTCAACTTAAATGCCTTATATTAGCGAGTATTTGTCCTCCCGATCGAATTTACTCATTATCGAAAAAGTTTACCACCGCGCCGCAGGAATCCCGTGCAGTTAAGCTCATCTAATTATCCCGTTCGGGTTACTACCTAACCGCCACCGTAACCGCCGTCTCAACCCACCGCGGGGGACAGTGTGCCAAACCGGAAGCGCGATAGGAAATTCAACGCATTACCAGAAGAGAACGTCTTGTTTTCCCTCGGATAGCACTCACTTCCAGCGAAGTAGATTGGAGAGGGTGAACCGGCCGATGTTACCATCGCCAATGAGGAGAGACTATCATTGGCGTAGCAAGGGTGGTAGCGCGAGTTTCCATTCCAGATCCTTCCCACAAGTTCCCGCTCTCGTTTCATTCGGATCAAACGAGAAGAAGGAAACACGTGTATAGACAGAACGTCGTATCTAATTGCGAAAGAACCTCTGCCTCAGCACATTACAATCGATCGCGAGGAAGTCTGACGGTTGCAACAAGACGGCTCGATCGTTAGCTTCGATAAACATTGTGGAATTATAAAAAAGAAGAACGGGGAGAGAGAAATCAAGAGGGATTGTTTTCGCGATTGAAGGATTTCGCGGAGTCGTCGCGAGCAACCATTCCACGGCCAGGTCGGCTACGCCTCTGTCGGTCGTACACGTAGCAACCTGGGGAAATACCGACCCTCCGCGCGACTGCGGCAGTCTGCCGAGTGAGTATATCCCTTCTCGTATCTACTCGACAAAGTACATACACGGCAAAGTCCCGGGTAGTCGAGGCTGGCTTAAAGCTTCCGGGCCGAGCTTTCTCCGCACTTCCCGCACGCTCGCTCCCTCAGCTTCCAGCCTGGCGCCCGCAGCATCCTCGTTTCACGACTTTTCTCTTGTTCTATCTCTTTCTAATCTCCCCCCTTTCCCCCCCCGTCCCTCTTTCCCGCCCGCTTTGGCCTTCTCATCAGCCTCAGCGACGTCGCACGCAATGCCCCGCGCGTGTGCACTCGCGCGCCCGTTGTAATTGCGCGCGCCACGTGTACGAAACAAACGCGCGGCTCTATCGAAGGCGAAACGTTGGACACGTGGAGGTCTCACGTAGCGTAAAACGTGTTTATACGCGGTAAGTCGAGGGCTTGATGCACCTAGATGTTTACGCACGTACACTTAGTTCAAGGTATTTCGTCGTCCCTTGCTTTAAAATTCTTTAAAAAAGACTTATTCAAGGCTTTCTGCCCAACATGACTCTGATGTTCGATCTTATAACGATACCCCGATACTTAGACCTCGCGATGACCATCCGTTCGATCGAGATATCTTACGTATGTACTTTCCGAGATCCACGCAAGAGGGTAGGCTATCTTCCAAGTACGCGGCTACCTCGCGCATACGGTATTCTCGAACACCGCCCGGTCGTTCGATTACTACAATCGCTCGCGCCGCCTTGCGACTGCGTTCTCTTTTCGGAAATGATTTCCACCCGATGGTTCCCGGCAGTCTGAAAGGATTTCAACTTGATTTCCGAGAACAGTCGGAGCTCGTACATTCGCATTTCGCGCTACCGCTGTGCACAGCGCTTTCGCCGTTGCGCGCTCGCTTAAGCGAAACGCGAAAAGGAAATTTCGCAAGAAAAACGAATACGTTGATAAGGGTAAATTCAGCGGGAAGCCATCGGGCGCTTTTTACCCCGACGCTTTTCGCCGCGCGCTGAAATAGCGCACGGCGATTCCGCGAGCGTAAAGCTACTATCGATATCTTCATGTCAGTGCGAAGTCTCTTATTCCGCCGGAGCCGGAAAGCTCCACGTCTTAGATCGAGACGCGAAAACAATCGTTGCTGCCCCGCGTATCGAGGAGTCTAACCCGCCGGTTTCGAAAGCGTTCTCTTTTGAATTAATGCAAACTAACGATTTCCACACAGTTGGAGAATTGGTGGGTTTCTTTTTGTTAAAAAATGTCGATTAAAATTTTTGTGTTAAATGTTTAACGCATTCGTGTGTTAATTTAACATGTTGCTCTTGTGTTAATTGACCTCAAATTATTAAAATAACTGAAAAGAAATGCTGAAACAGTACAATGTGTACTTATTGTTTTAATCCGCTCTACATATGCTCTATGTTATTAGTAACAAAATTTATCTGTTAAAATTTACAGAATAAAATGTTGATTTTATTCTATATAACCTAAGTGAGTTATTTCTAACCGTCATTTAACTTATTACATCTGTAGAATGTAAAAATAACATTTTTTAATTCATTTTGTCATTAAAAATATGTCAATTTCACACGAAATTTATTTTAAATTATTTTGAGATTTGCATTCATTTTGTGTTAAAATATTAACAGAGCACATTTAGCACAAAAATCTGTGTGGACCGTTTGGGACAAGCGATATCTGCTAAGTTCAACACAATGTTTTCAACTGTGCAGGAACGTGCGATATCTTCGATGGGCAATTAATTGACGTTCCGCGAATATAAGCCATTTCCCTCTCGCCAAAGTTCTGATCGCGCTTTCCATATCTGCTGCAGTTACGCTCATTCATGCCTTTTGAATCGAGAACTCACGGCACTGATCGTGTTTCTCGAGATCGTCGTAAGATCAGGAAAGACGTCGCAAACGATTCCGCGAACGTCTTGCGATTTCGAGACTGCATAATCTCAATGTTTTAATTTCCGGGGGATACTTGGACGAACGGTACATTACTATTCTCCATCGACTTCGCCGCTGGCATTGTAAGAGAGAATCGTCGACGTGTTTTCGCCTGAGGTGTCACACTTCGCACGCGGGCAAAAATAACATTTTTGGATGCGAGAGAAATTGGAAATTGGTTATTGAGTGATCTGCTGTATTATTCACGAGCTTTCAGTTAAAACGTTTAACAAAGAAGTGAATTAGTTACCAAACGTAATTATAGAAATTCATGAAAAGGCCGAATGAGATTATTTCGCTGTCATTACGCGCACGTGTTCAATTCTTCGTTTCTCTTCGTACGTTTCTATTGGATTAATAGGTGGATTAATTTTGAATCAGATCTGCGAGATTGTCGAGATATAAGAATCGATTACTTAAACAATCTTAGTATGCTTGATTGACGCGTCTCTGCGGCGAATTATTTTTGTATGTTAACTTTCCCTCGTTATACAGATAACATAATATAATATTGCTTTAATACGAATTTACATGATATTCTGATTAACTAAAATCGCGAATTTATCTCTCGAAGGAGATTTATTTCTCTTTTCCATAAAATTGTCGATGTTCCTTTTTTACAATTTCTTCATTTATTATGTACTAGGTCAGACTAGAGTCCCTGTAATCAGAGACTGGCCATAGGAATACGTCAAATTTTTGCTAGTGATAGAGAAACGTACACTGAAAAAAAACTATTGAGTCAAGAAAATATTTCTTGATTCAACTATGTGCTGCAGTCACGGGCTGTCAAACGCATATTTGTGAATTCACGTAAACATTTGTAAATTAAAAATAGATATATTTGACAAATTAATAAAATTCGTATGGCTCAAGATAGCCTATGTTTCCCTCTCACTCGTAAGAATTTGACGAACTCTTATGGCCAGTCTCTGATTACAAGGTCTCTAGGTGAGACAGACAAGCAGCGCAGTGCCCATCCAAACTTAATACTTTTTACCTAAATAATAAATGAAATAAAAATAAGAAAAAGAACACGTATATCAAGAAAATTGGGATATTTTCGGCGCGGCTATTTCGCGACGCGGCACCGGAGAGACTCGGGACGATCGCTGGCTGTAAAAGTATCGCATCCGAAAATGCATCCGATCGATGGCGATCGCGGCGAAACGTGCCGTCGAGGATCTCGGGGGGGGGAAACTCGATGGCCCTCGCCCGAGATCGTAAAGCAAGCTCGCACAGGCGGTGCTTGTATCGTCGGTAGTACGTAATAACGGGTACCGTTCGCCCCGACACCGTGAAAGTCAACTCTCCATCGACGTGGCCGCCGTTAACGACGCCGCGGCGGCTTTGCACTTCGTGCCCGAGCAATTGTTAACGACGACGCCGCGGCCTGGCTGTTACAATCGGCCCGGTTACAATCGAAATAATTCACTCGCTCCTATAACCGTCGTCACGTATCCTAACAAACGTGAGGCACCGATGTAAACACCGAGCTGTCGTCTCGGGGCGGATCGATACCTCCGCCCCAGCCTTCACCCTATCCGCCCATCCGCGCCCCGTACGTCCTCGACGTCGCCAACATTTCATGCAACCGTGGCGATCATCTTTTGAGCGCGGCGGTCAAATTACAAAGGATTTTCCGGGGCATGGATGTCGGTTGAGGGACACGAGGACGGATTAGATGTCCCCGGGCTTGTATTGAGTTTACGATAAAATCACCTTCCGCTTTATGCCGACGGCGGCGCTTTAAAAACCTTTTTCCAACGCGGAGGGCCGGGCTTTTCGGTCGAGCGACCAGCCCTTCGACCTTTCGTTAATTTTAATTCGCAAGACGATGACTGATTTCAAGCCCTGGGAGTCGATGAGGCGCTTGCTATCCCACTGCCCCGTGGTTTATGGCAGAGGGAGGGAGAGTCATGCAGATACAAACTTACAGGATCTGCGGCTATGTACCGACGGTTAGGATCAAGCCGGCTTCCGCCACGCGGAGATTGTATGTACCGGGATAGAGGAAACGACGGCCTAGTATCTTCTGCCATAAGATTTCGAGGTACACTGGGGAACCCTAAGGAAGCTACCGGTAATGGCCGAGCCGTCGACAGGGTAATTTGTGAATCGCTGCCGGAGGGATATATACGAACGTGACTTCTTATCGAAGCCACCCTATTCCTTAACGGAAATACCACCTGAGGTGCCGCGCGCCGCGCCGGAACGGGGACCGCGCAGAAGAATCCAGTCTCTGATCCGAGATAAATGGGAAAATTTATGATCGCCGATGAGATCCCGCGCCCGTTAACGTGGAATTGTCGTGGATGCTGCGTTATCGCGCTAGCGCGATTTTAAGATACATCCCTTGATGCCGTATTCGCAGACCCGATCGATTCTTACCCCTCCGAGTACTCTTTCAACGAGATGGAAACTTTAATGGCGCTACACGGAGAAGCTATCACTGATAGACGTGAGATTTATTGATAATCGCATAGTTACGACGAGAAATAATGAGCGACAGCCTTACTGTTTTAATCAAAGTCTCGGCTCTGATACTGTCATCCGTTAAACTGGCCGAAAGAAAATGTAAAATTTTTAAATATGATTACATTAGTTTGCACGTGACTTATTTTAAATGGTTCGACAGTACAGATTCAAGCTCACCCTCTGTCATTAATGAATAGTGGAGGATGTTAAATTATTGTATTTTATTGTGAATTCTGTATCTCCGTGTAAGAAACTAGCCGGCGATTCTCGCCTTTGACTTCCGGCATGTCGGAAAAGTGAAAAATTATTAACTTGAGATAAATTAATTTTTGTGAAATTTTAAACGTTAAATCCTTCAAGCTGGCGTTAATATGAAGATTGCGCGATAAAAATGTACTGACTAAGGGGCCTATTCTGTAATTAGTCATTATTAAACGATGTTGTTATGATAACGACTCTTATATGAACGACTGTTTAATGACAATTTGTAAAAAGTTATTCATTACACATGTTGTTGAAGTACAAATGACCATCTTTCCTCAACGACTTTTTTAAGCAGATTAGTACACTGTTAGGGGCCTATACTGTAAGTCTTAAAAATTGCTGTTATGAAACAATTTTCGTTAACAAATGACTTTTCTTTATTCTGTAAGTAATGACTGTTGTTAATTAATGACAAAATGGCGTCCAAATTGTCGTAAACTTAACAACAGCCAGAGAGGTGTTGTTAAATGAGCACAAAGTCATTATAAGATATATAACCTACAATATTGAAACTATGCTGTCATTACGGTACACATGCGAATTTCTTCTTTAATACAATTCGTATTGCCTACGTGTAGTTTTTTAGCAGCAGTTTTTTCTTGTCTTCCTTATATCCATCCTGTATGAAATACATATTATTTTACTACACGCACACAGGCACGCATACACACACGCAAACGCCCACGCACACGCACACACCACGCACGCACACACACACACACACACACACACACACACACACACATATATATA
>NW_011967243.1:1646213-1651450 GCF_000949405.1 Vollenhovia emeryi | reverse complement strand
GTATACATACGTACGTACATATATGTGTGTATACACATATATGTGTGTATACACTCTCTACATAATAATTACCTTTATATAATATAATTATATAATTATGTACTATGTAATATAAAATTATTAAGCAGTTCAATAAATGTATTGTCAATACTGATAATAAATAATATTCATTACACATACTATAGCCTTTCAGTACTGATAATATAGAAATAAAAACATATTTAGAGGTTAAAGGGCCCTATTCTGTTTAATCATTATTAAACGATGTTGTTATGATAACGACTCTCTTGTGAACGACTGTTTAATGACAATTTGTAAAAAGTTATTCTGTACACATGTTGTTAAAGTACGAATGACCATCTCTCTGTAACGAGAGAACTTTCTTTAGTGGATTAGTACAACTGTTTAACCTAGATATGTTTTTATTTCTATATTACCAGTACTGATAGACTATAGTACCTGTAATGAAAATTATATATTTTCAGTATTGATAATACATTATTATATTATATAAAGGTAATTATTATGTAGAGAGAGAATGCATACACACACATATGTATACATATAATATAGGTACGTACGTACGCGCGCGCGTGCATGCGTGCGCGCGTATGTGCGTGCGTGCGTGCGTGTGTGTATGTGTGTGTGAAAATAATATGTATTTTATTCAGGATGGATAATAAGAATGAAAAGAAAAAACGTGCTGCTAAAACTACACGTAGGCAATACGAGTTGTATTTGGAAGAACTTCGCGCAAATAAAGCATGTAGAGAAAACAAGTTGATGCAACACAACCTAATATTATTGATGAATCATGGCAGAAACTTTGTAAAAAAACTAATGCTTCTCTGGGGGACCAGTAAAATCAACCCAAGAGTGGAAAAGGGTAAATTTTAATAATAAACTAGTTTATACTTTGCAACATAATATTAGTAAACTCGACTATCATATAATTTGTAATTTTTATACACGACCACATGTATCACATGTGTACCGTAATAACAGTGTAGTCTTAATATTGTAGGTTATATATCTTATAATGACTTTGCTCATTTAACAACACCTCTCTGGCTGTTGTTAAGTTTACGACAATTTTGACGCCATTTTGTCATTAATTAACAACAGTCATTACTTATAGAATAAGAAAAGTCATTCGTTAACGACAATTGTTTTATAACAACATCGTTAAGACTTACAGAATAAGCCCCTTAAACTATGTATAACTCCACATTACTTTTATCTAGAAAATAACTGAGAAATAAGTTTAATTTTGTCGATTAAAGTTGAAACTTTAAATCGTCAATTACTAATGCTACAATCGCATCGAGCAAAATGGAGGTCGCATTGAATTCCACGGGACCTCCGAGACTCTCTGTATATATTCGTCATCTCGAACTAGACATAAATTCTAATACATCTTCGACAGGGCACGTATTACTTTTGCACACGTTAAAGGATATATACGGTATGATATATAGGAAGCATTTTAACGATAACAAACCGACCGCCCACCTGGTCATGCATAAGAAACAACAGTGACAAATTCCAGATGGATTGTAAGATAAATATTTGACGGCGTTACAGAAGTCCCCCGTTATTTAGCGATTTATCTGAATCTTGCATGCGTGCCTTCCGTCTTCACAGTCCGCCCGAGCGCCCGTCACGTTTATATCGGGCGAACAGTGTGTAGGTGAGAAAGGGTGAGCGAGAAGGGTATGCGTTCGAATCAGTAATCAAAGTGCAACTTGGAGCTGATTAATTGAAGTGAACGCCGGCTCGGGGGCGTGACGAAGATATCCTTAAATCACAAAGCACGCGTCATTTAGGTCCCTCTCTTCCCTCGCGCTCCCGCGAGACAAGGGCGGCGAGTACGGCGATATACGTTGAGCTTGACGTTTATGATGAAATGGATGCGAGTATTCTCGCTCCCCCTCGCAGACTGCGCTACGGAATATTCGATGAATACTACGGCGTTGCATCGAGCCTGTATCTCCGCGACGATCTAATCGTGTGTTCCACTTTTAAGGCGGACCGATATGGCTCGTGCTTACTGAACTTAACAGCATTTGCTTGCAACGATGTTATCGCGATATCTGCTCGATACGCGAGACTTAATATTTACGACAGCGTGGCTGTCAGTCATCGAGATGTTTGCTACGACAAATGTGATATCGACTTTCGCGTGGCGGAAATTTAATTGTTTATTTAACAAAAATTCAAGAGTCTCTCTTTTGGTAAATAGCGCTCCAAAATGGGGCAGCGAGAGATCATTCCACCGTAATCTAAATTTCGTTTTAATATTAAAGTTTGCATCATGCTCGACGGCACGTCAGTCAAATATCAAAAGCAAAATCCAGGCCGAAAATGGCAACTTCCCTGATTAATTGTACGATTCAAATCGACCCTGTTTCACTTAATTATTGTAATATCGAGAGTTGGGAAATAACGAAGGAAGTTGATACAATTAATCGAGTTTCTGCCTTCTCTTTGAATTCTTCTAGAAGCGTATACCACATAGGGCATACACACGCTCTTCCAGGACACGCTTTTGTGTTCCCTTTTTAATTTACCACTGAATTAATTTCTTTGCCTGGAATATCGCAAGATACGATCGCTACGCATTCGTAAGTATAGTACATTCGGTCAGTATAGTCGATGTTATCGCGCGCGGGCACTAGTCATTTCACCGGCAGTAAAAGCAAGAAAAATGACTGTCTTATCGCCGTAATGTGATATTATAAAAAGCATAACACGCGGCCTGGCGCGGCTATATTACAGTAATGCATTACTTTACGCTGTAATATTTTAAGTGGCGCGAGACAGGCGCGCGCTGGTCCCATCTCACACGTACGTATGCAAAACCGCGTTATCTTAATGGTAGCGACGTTAATTTTTCATAAAGCGTATGTGACAATCGTAGGCCACCACCGCGCGCAGCTGCGAAACGCGCGAGAGCTCGCGCGCGGTTGAAAAAAAAAGCCGCAAAAATTTGGCACGGATTTACCGTCGCTCGGCGAATTGGTAACGGGCTGCTCCAATTCCCAGATACGCACATGTGCGCCCTGCAGTTACCGCTAAACACGAGAGGGAACACGTATACGTTACAAACAAATTAAACCCTTTACCAACAATCTTTTTAAAAACACTTTTAACCCTTTCACAAACCCGCGGGCCAAAATATTGCCACCAATATGCCGCTAGTGGACACGAATCGTAATTACATCTTTGTAGCAAAATAAATACAAAAAATACATATATTTTTGTAACTTTCAAAGTAAACTTTTTAGGTTACAAATTTTATTTCATTATTAGGGTAAGCACGCGTATTATCAATTCCCTCGGGGAATTAATTGAAACTCGAGTGAAATAATTCTGGATCTATCGCGATTTTTGGGACTAAACTTGGCTTGCGATCGACTCTAAATTACATATGACATAAATTTATAAACGACACTTATAATATCTTCAGTCTTCGGTCTATAATACCTTCAATCTTGCTTTAAAATGTTGAAAATATCGATAATATTGATAATACGGATCGTAATGACGTCCTTAAAGCTCAGCTGCTCGAGGGCGCATTCGAGCGAGGAATGAAGAAAATCATTTCTTCTTTATTTCTTTAGGTATAAGAGCGGCGAAAATATTTCTGCTTAGGGCGTTGGCGCGACGTACGGTGATCTGGAACGAAATAATCACGATGCGGTACGCGAGAAAACGAGGCAAACAAGGTACCCGGTGGTTTAGCCGAAACTCTCTCTCGCATCGCCGATCGCTGACGCTTAAGCGCACCCAAGCACGTACGAAATTCACCGCGCATTCCAATTTCTAAGTCTCATGAAGGATGCAAAACTCATTTGCGTAGTAATTAAGAATTTACCGCACCTGGATATCTCCCGGGTGGCGGAAAGTCGGACGAGGCGTCGCGTCGACTACGAACTCGGCTGCGATTCGTTCGCTTTGACGAAGCTGAAATCTTGCCGCGAGTGTAAAGCGCTTTCCGATTGGCATCCCTTAACGTTTCGATTGTTTGATCGTTAGCAAAAATCCGGCGCCCATTTTTACGCGTCTGCGGCATTGCAGCGTCGTTCCACGAGCGAATTCGCCGTAAAATCGCTGTGAATTAATTTACGCGCCGAATGAGTTTAAGCTTATCGTTACGCGCATCACAATATTGTATATTGTGTTCCAATGTATAAATATATAAATTACTTCGATCGAGATAATTTTTACAGCGTTGCGTTGGCTGCATTTTGCGAACTGTTCTTTTGTAGAAATAACAGCTGGCGTTGCGATTGACATTAATTTTCCACGAGATTATATTTTAAAGAAACGAATTTCTATTTTATTTAACGGCGATAAACATGCAACGATTGATTTGAAAATAGGTTTCTTTGTATTTATAGTATCGAATTAACTGACCTCAATTCCAATAAACGCTAAACGAGAATTATATATCGAGATCTCCCTAATAAACATTCCGTATTAATTTACACGCGAGAATATATGTTGAGTATCGAGCATTTTTTACCGTTATGCATTTATGAAGCCTTGAAATTATTATTGACGAACGATCCACTTTAAACTGTACGGGAAGAGGAAGGAATGTGTGGCAATAATTGGACATCTTAATTAAAAATTGTATAAGGCACTGATTAGGAAATCGAAATTAGGGTTTGATTGGGAAGTCGACGTTAACGAACGGGCGATGACAAGGTAGAAAGGAGTGGCGCATAAATCTCTCTAACAAGCGGCGAGTATCGACGAGTATCGACGAGCGTGCGTGCCTCCCAATGCTGGCTTGTTTATCATGGCTGATTACGGATGTAAACAAGTCGATCGAGAGGCGTGGGCTTATTAAAATGTTGAATAGGACACGTTAAGAGCGCGCGATGTGTACGAGGAGAAAAGTAATACAAAAAGAACTGAGCGGAGCCGGAATTGGACGTTGCACGCATCAGTTAATTATTGAAATTGCATTTATCCTTTAGACATACATATTTGTCTAACGATAACGTAAAATTAAATCGTAAAGTAAAACCTACTCCAACATGAAGCAAACGCGATACCGTTTAAGTTACAAGTTTTTATTAAAAAGCGACTTGAAGGTCAAATGATGATGCTATACAGAATTTTAAAGGTAATTATTTAGATTAACACACCCACCTCCAATAACCTTGGGCTTGACATATATTATAGAGGTCACCCTCCTGAGTAACCCACAGAAGGATTTAGCCGGC
>NW_011967243.1:1631269-1641068 GCF_000949405.1 Vollenhovia emeryi | reverse complement strand
TCTTTATAACTTTTTAATAAACAACGAGCGCCGGCTAAATCCTTCTGAGCGTTACTCAGGAGGGTAACCTTGACAACATATGTCAAGCCCAAGGTTATTGGAGGTGGGTGTGTTAATCTAAATAATTACCATTTTAAATAATAATGCAATTTTATGATATTGTGAAATGCTTGTCAATCTGCACGTAATTATTCCGCTCCGTTTAATGCAATTTATCAATGAAGATCCAATTAATAAGATTAAAATTATATGCCACCTAAATTGTACCATGAATCTGTTATTATCGAAAATAATACATTTATAGCACCTGTATTAAGTATTTAAATCAATACGATAATTAATCTCTCGTTAGCTAATTGATTGTTTAATAACCGTGTACATTCTCATTTCTGTTACATACAACACGCCCCGCGTTTAGTTCATTGCATTTATTTCCCGCGAATGCGAGGAAGCGGAAAAAGGGATCCTCGGCTGCCCGAGTGGGGCGTCGGAGGCGTCTCGGTGACGTATTCTCATCACCGTCTCCGTCGACGGTGGGCAAAAGTCATGTACCCTCATTCCGAGTACTTTCGAAGGAAGGGAAACGGCCGGGGGAGTTAACCCCGTCACTTTGAAACGTCAGATAGTAAACCGGCGAACGAGCGGCTACGGAAAATGGGTCGGCCTCCGAAATCACGGAGCATTCTCGCGGCGCGCTGAACTCTCACGACGAGAAAATTTCCTATCGTTGGATTTATGTTACCGTCATTGTTCCTGGTATCTCTGAGCGACGAGCGAAGGCACGGCGTTTGTACAAAGCTCCCATTTACCCCGCGGGCACGTGAGACCGAGTAACGATCTGGGAATTAATTTTTTAATGCTTAATGCGAAGGGCAAATAGCTTCGCGTCCCGTTTACGACAAAAAGGGGATTGACACGCGCCGTAGATTGTCCGGCGGGCATCCGTGCTACGATAATTTTCGTCGAATACTCCGTTTTCGAAGCTCTCGGCATCTTTTACGTTGTAGAGATTCTCGCGGATACAACTAATTGTAAATATTCTGTATTATCGTCCGAGACAAATCATTATAATACTGGCAATATTCTTTGAGCAACGGCTTCATTATGAAGTTGCAGTTGAAGTTTCAATTAAGCCAAGTTTGCGTTTGGGTAAGCGATCCCCGATTGCGCGATCGTCCAACTTGCGGTTAAATTGATTAAACTTTTGCCAAAACACCAGGTGTTAAGTTAATTAATAAGCGATAAGCAGGTTTAGCTTATGCGCTCGGTGAGCGATGTTGAGTCGATAAGCGACTATCAAACTCGAACGATCTGATTAATTGGTCCAGTCCTTCTTGACAGAATGGTTATTAATTGTAGTAATCAGGGCCTGCCCTGATGAAGCCGACAGTTGTAACGAGCAAGAAACGAAGCGCGTGTTTAAATGATGAATTGGAAAACAGCCTCTAGACATAGCGCGAGGGGGAAGATATCGTCTCTCGAGAAATTTGCATCGCGGAGCGGAACGCTTCGGAGGACATCGGAATCCCTTTCCTCGCGAGAGGAAACGAGGGGAAGAGGGCAGGTGGTGGAAGCACCGCGGCAAGTATTCGCTACTCAGGGCTTTCTTCGGGGCTCTCTCTCTCTCTCTGCTTTCTCTCTCATCTCTGTCGTTGCGTATACAACATATCGCGATGCGCGCGAAGAGACGCGCACGTCGCGGCATAATCTGACGTGGCGGATTCCGGAATCGGATTGCGACTTTTATAAAGCGAGACGGAAGAAGGGAAACGTAGGCCCGGATACGCGAGAATGGATAAACTTTTTTGCAGCGCAACCCACCCCGAGAACTTTCCTGTATCAGCGGATAGCGGAAGAAACAGCGGAGGAAGAGAGAGGGAGGGGGAATAAAAGTACGAAAGTAGCCCGCGAGGTCGAATTCGAAGTGTAATTTGGACCCGCGACGTAAACGGCATTTCGCGCGTTACGTTTACGTAGCCTCGCGAGGAAATTTTTTCGCGCCACTCGACAGTCTTTGCTTCGTAGTTGCGCTTGTACGCGACGTGCCCGTCCAGACGAAAGAATGACTGTCGATTTCAATGTTAAATCGTTCGAGTTTCAGTAAATGAGTAATAATCTTAAAAAATAATGCGTCTCCCGCAATTAAATGAGAACGCGTTCGCTTTTTATCTATTTCCTAAGTCGAAAATGAAGAAAAAAAATTTTAATTACGAGACTATATATACTTAATTACGTTTCCGCTATTTTCTCTCGCGCCGCGCCACTACTTTCTTCCATTCGTTCCTAGACGCGAGGCATTTCTCTCTCGGTATAATTGCGACAATTACGCGCAAACGCTCCCGGCAAGTTTGGTCCGCAACTTCCGAAATTGCGTCGTGAAGCGATTAACTGCCATTTTATCCTCGAGTTGCGACGAGTCGGTGAATGAAATTTCGGGTAATCGCCGGATCGGCCGGTCAGCGCGATGAAGTCCGAAGGGAAACGTCAGCCGGCGCGATTCTGCGTTGAAACTTGCCGCTCGAGTTGGCACCAGGAATCGCGAAAGAGAGAGAGACGACAGTTCCACAGAGCGACCGACCGTTGGATCGTGATGCTGGAATTACGGCCCGGTCTCTGGGAGATGCGACGTTTATTCCCCGAAATTCGTCATTATCATTCTTGTAAATCCCGCTTTCAGGCACGACGCGCGCTCTTAGATTCGCGAAAAACAGCGATAAAATATCCACGAAATTATTTCAAATATTAAAAACCCCGTCTAAATTAGTAAACCGTTCTGCGCGAGGAATCCAAAAATATCAGATATTATTTCAAGTGGGAGCGAGAGAGAGAGAGCGAGAGGACACATAAACTCGCACGCGTAACACAATTGCGTAATTGGTAACAATAGATAGAGCTCCCGTTTCCGCGGGGAAAATAACAGCGCGCGTTGCGAGAGAGCCAACGTATGAAATTACGATTGTAAACGAATCTCGGTAATGCCACCTTATATATTTTTATCGCTGAGACACCGACATCCCCGGGATAAAATCAACGCCAACGACGGCGAGAGGTGTCTGGCCGGGTTACCGGGATAGGGGAAGGATGGACCAACGTAATCTCGCCCGAAGGAACGGGCGGCGGAATCGGATTGCGGCGGAAAGCAGGGTAGTAGCCGAGCAGCAGTGTGTTCTCCGACAGGGTACATCGGGGAGCTGTAGACGAGCGGTGAAGCCGTCTCGGAGCTGGTGCAAGAACGTACACGGTCATATACATAAAACAGGACGGTGTCCTGTGGGGCGCACGCCGCCAGCGTATTCCTGGCGTAACGTATTATCGTGAAAGCTATGAGCGGGCGAATGGTAAGCGCGAGCCCGATAATGCGGAATAGAGTTACGATCGTCGTCGTATCGACGTGGAAATCGTTGCGCGGAATTTCCAAAATAGAAAATAAGCTCGCGCGAACAGTGGCGATATTGAATTCCGCTGCTTCGGCCGGGCATTCGTACGTTTCCTTACATCCTGCACCGCCGAACGGCGTACGCAAAGTCGCGTAGTCCCCCGATTAATACAAAGTGTACCTGAAATCGCGCGAGGTCCGCGAACCCCCGCGGGTGAACGAAAGAAAAGCTCCGTCCGCGGATAATCCCAAGCAGGTCTGGTTCCAACGTATTGACAGATTAATAGCCTTACAATCGCCGCGGCGGTACACTCGAGGATAATACGATCCCAGGGAGGAGTCGGAGAACCGCTGGCGCCGGGCAGTGGACGCAATCATAATCTGCCGCGTGCTCGAAAGCCCGGTACACCCACACCCGGCGGAGACCCCATATTTCCCCTTTCCAACCCTGTCCTCTTCCGACCTCGCGCGCCTCTGTCCTTTTCTGAGGGAGCGGGCGGCCCATCTTGGCCGTTTCTTTCTTACGTATGACGCTACGTGTATCCACCCGCCTCCGACGCCCTTCGCAAATACCGGGCGCCGTTGGGCGCGCGTTTACCTCGCACGTGCACACACATCCGCGTACATGACTGCGCGAGGATACAGAACACGGCGGTTGAGGAGTCTTCCTCAGGACATGTGTGTCGTGAAAAATCCTCGAGGAAATTCCATTCCGGGTGGCGGTGCGATCCGCCGCACTTCGAAAGTGACCCGACAAACACGAAGCTGACGTTTCGATTTTCATGCCCTTCATTCGTAGAATTCCTGCCCGGCGGAGGGCGAGGGGGGAGCCTTAAGTTTGAAGGCGAGCTGCGGTAAGGAATCTCTCGTACGTAACGCTAAAGAGTATTTCGAGCGCGATTGAACGGGCGCCCTCGGCGCCCCGAGACGCCATTGACGTGCGGAATTGAGTTAGAAATCGTTAGAAATATCATTTTATCCTTCGGGAGGACAGACGCGAGAAAATATATCCCTCGCGAAATGTCGATAACTTTCCTCAATGGCGCTCGTCGGTTCGTCAATAGCGAATTCGAGTCGACGCGTTTCGTGAAATCCGTGTACACTTTGAAAACCTGACGATCATCAACACGATTACCATGTCCCTTTCTTGCGGAGTAAACGAATAAAATAATCAACAGTCGATCGGTTCGTTTAGAAATTGTAGAAAATCAAGTACCAGCCTACAATTGCATACGTTGGAGCGACAACGCAATTGTATCTTCTACTTACAGCACTTGCAGCGCTTACTAATTCAACTCCTTATGTACCTAAAATATTTCTCAATCGATACGATCTTTTAATTGTCCCGATCTGTGCCAAGATCCCCCTTTTTTAACGATCGGGCATGGTCTCCGGTCGGGAGATTGAAGGCACGATTTTCCGTAATCTTGTTGCTGTACGAAATACGGCGAGAGGGGCTTTACGTTTTAAAAAATTACGGCAATAAAAAGCTGACGCACGACGTAGCCGGCGATATTCGTACACCGAGAGGGATTAAATAAGACGACGATAATAATACGGTCGCGTGCGCTACGCAAGTTTTTAACGAGTACACACGCGCCCTGCTCTCGCATTCGCCCGCTTCCCTCGGGTCGATGATCCTATCTGCTTTTTATAGGCTTAACCCCCCGTCTCATTTCTGCGTGCAAGCCTTTACGTCGTTTTTATTCCCTATTCCTCCTGCCTGCGACGAAAGATCCCCGAGCGAAGAAACGCGGTTGCACCGACAACGACGACGACGACGACGACGACGACGGAGTAGACCAGCAGACGACGTCGAAAAAGCGAGTGCAGGGAGGATGAATTGATCGTGCCATTGTAGCAGAGGATTTTGGAGATTCCCGAGGGGTCTTTTAAGGATACTGCTGACAGATGACACGCAGATTATACCTTACATTGTCTAAATTACGAGGCATTGTGTTATCCGCGGCGGGAAAAAGATTCTCTCGGACAGAACTTTGTGCGACAAAAATCTTGCCATTCATGCTGGTTCTTACTCAGGATATTTAATCACTTATTTGGGAATTTCGAACGTAATTAGCTGTTTGAACATTGAACAATTCTTATTAGTTGATTATTCACCGTTGACCTAAAACATGTTTCCCTAAAATAATTTCTTTTCTAATTCATTTAACATTCATTAACCTGTTCTCTATTTATCTGTTTTAAGGTTCGAGTTGGATTGGAGAGAGCGCAGAATAACCACCGGGTTTTTTTCAAGTGGCGCGGGCTTTCGTGAATCAATCGCGACGGCGTGGAAGATATGACCCAGCGCGGTAGCTTTTCAGCGTAAGCTAAGATTTATTATCCAGAAATCCCGAGGGCCAATCTCGTTAGCCTTTTGGAGAATTTCGAGCAAAACAATATTTGCCATTCCATTCGACACATTGGCGCGTGGCGTGCAAACGCGTGCAGGTGTATAGCGCCAACCATACTAAATCTATACAAGCTTACTTTGGTATTCCTGTTTGACGTAGCTTAACTAACTAATCTATCAGCTATGTCTATATCCGGATTTGCCGAGCATACTGTTTGCAGATTAGACCGAATATGGTGGTAAGTGTATCAACCCAGCCGCGCGCCTTGCGGAATCGCGCGAGGACCGCTTGTATTTAAATGCGGATCGTAGCAATCGTGACGGATTGCTTTTTGCGGCGGTGCACTCGCGCCGATTGATACCACGCGAGCCAACGCATTGCCTTGCTGTACGAGATATCCACCTCGTCGTAATAACAATCGGCAAATTGTTCGAGCTAATTAGCCGTTATTGGCGAAACGAATAAAGTTATTTTGCGACAATAAGTAGACGGAAATCAGGGTTGGCTGGAAAAAGAACCATGGTAAATTCCAGTTTTTACCGTCCCGGACTTTGTCCAGTGGAATAAATTGGCAAAAATTACAAAGATAACTAATACTTAATTAAAATATATTTATATAGACATTAATAATTTTTATAGTCTTTATGAGAAAAGATATGTTTCTCTTAAATACTAAATTATAGATAATCACTATTTAAAAAAAACCAATATAAGTTTTTAATTAAAAAAATTGTTTCATTGAAATTAATACATATTTTTTAAACGAGAACCTCGGAGACACAAAGTTTTATATTAATTTTTAGTTTATGCGTGAAACAATACTCTTTTGCAGTGCTTTCTAAAAGTTTTCTACTTATCGTTTTTAATAGAGAAGACCAGTTTTTACCACTGGCACGGACTTTATTTAAAAAATGTGGAATTTTGCCAACCCTGATTGAAATGAATCAAATCAGCCAGCTCGAGCGCTGCCTTTTTCAATAACATGTATTCGTACAAGATCGTGCATGTTCTCTTTTCTCACTATATATTAATAAAACTACCGAATTTTTTCTACAATGCAGCGTTTAATTCACTTTATTCATTTTGTTCTTTCGCGCCAAACGGCTAATTTAATTGAGTTGCGGTAATTTCTCGATTTTCACACATAGACGGGAAATCGTTGAGTGATAGATAAAAATTAAGAGAAGGAAAAGTCGCAACGGCGTTTTTAAAATATTTTTACGATTCCGACCGTCTCTTCAAAGCTGTGAACGTTACGCGAGATAAGTTTAGCAACCAGCCACGGTTCTATTTTCTTACATAGCGAATATTAAATGTCACTTCCACAATCAACGGTACGGTGCAGTTGAAAATTATAGACGAAAATGTCTGGAATTTCATTAAAATAACTGCCCAGCGCTACAGAATATTAAGAATCTATGCAATGCGCGTAAATATGTATCGCGAGATGCCCGTCCGAAAGAGTGAGGTAACTGCGCGATAACGAAATTATTCGCTCGATTCAACCAAGTGCTAGGGGACTGTGCCGGCGTCGAAACGGATCCGTTTGCGCACAATGGAAAAATAGAAGAAATAAATTTCACGGAATAAATTTCGCAAGTAGAAAAAAGAAATATGCCAATGCGGTGGCATATCCGTTGATTGCAGCGTAACTGAACAACGCGTGTTTACGGGATTGTCAAATTGGCGGACGATACCGCGACCGTTTGATTCGTCCACAGCGTAGAAGAGAGTCGAAAATTAATGTCGGACTTATCTGTTTGTGGACCGGCGACTCCGATCGCCCGGAAGGTCCGAATGACAAATAGACACTCACCTGCAATCAGAAAGATAAAGGTATCTCGTTAGTATAAGCTCGGAGCGAGGGTTACATGAATGAATATCGTTACTGTCGCACACGTGCGAGAGAACAAGTCGATAGTTCGGGACGCGGAAGGAAACGGCGGGGATTGAAACGGGTGGCAAGTACAAATATCGGGAAGAGGAAACGAGAGGTATTGACAGTTTGTTGCTCGAGCGTCGCGACGCCGCGCCGCCTGAGAACGAGCCTCTCCCCGGTGATTCGCCGAAAGATTGCTCTCGCTACGTAACGATAAACCTCGCCCGCACATTCGTCGGCGACCTGAGAAAATCTCTTCCGCTCGACGAGCCCTCGCTCTTCTATTTCCTTGTCATTGCATCAAGGATTTCCAGCGCGCGCCCAGCCATCCCGTGGCTTTAAACCAACGCACGTCTCTCTTTATGGAGCCTTCGTAACGCTGCGTCGCGCGCACGCAGTCGATTATAGGCGGATCGCCGCGCGACAATTTGCGTCGATATTAGCGATCCATCGATCAACCCCGACGACCATTGCCGCGACGCGGCGCCTTTGATATCGCAGTTTCCGCGCCGCGGGAAACGAGACGGGGAAACCCAGGCCCGGGCGGCGGGCGCGCGCAACGGTTCGAAAGTCCTCGAGAATTGGTTTTCGCCCCTTGATAAATGTCCATCACTCGCCCGGAACGTTTATTCTCGCACATTGTCAAAATTCCGCTGACGCATCGCTGACGATCGCTCGTCCGACGGCTATTTGTTTAAGAGCGGACGGAGCAAAGTGCGCGGCAACACCCGCCCACCCTCCCCGCCGGCGGTGAACCGGTTTTCCTAGTAAATTGAAAGCGTTTAAGTTATCAGCACGCGGAATTATTTATGGCTGTACGCCGCGCGTGCTCTCGCCGCAATGGGTTATTTCATGACTTTCGCGAAGGGTGAGATTTTTGGAAAATCGCAATCCCAACAGAAGTTTCCGTTGCCCCCGCACGAGTTAGATCGATTTCTCAACAGTCGAAGCGCTAAAATTATTATTGACAAAGATGCAGCTACTTGAGATGTACCAGCCGAAAAGTCCCGAAGGGTACATTTTTTTCGGGGGGAAATTCGTAGTTCTGACAGAAGTTTCCGTTGCACCCGCGACGAGTTCTACCGATGTCTCTCAACACTCGAAGCGCTAAAATCAACATTGGCAAAGTTACGAGACTTGGTTTCGCGGATCCTACAAATTCAAGTATGCTGCAATTTTGTCATTTTTTGGTTTTAACGCTTCAAGTCTTAAGAATTATCGATAGAACTCGTATAAGAGCAAAGGCAACTCCCGTTAGAAGCCCTGATTCTCGAAAATTAACGGAACTGTGAAATTTTCGGTCTGATTTCGCCCTCGATTTTTGGGATTATTTGAACGAAATTTTTTTCTGAAACGTATAGAGAACTCTAGAAATTAATTGGGGGATTTTTTTTGGAGAAATCATCAAAATCTCTCAAAATCTGTGAATAAAATGGCACTTTTTAAAAGATGAGGTCGCCGCGTGGTTCGCCCCCCAGGTTTTCAAGTGACATTTTCACCGCTTGAAACAATGAAAACTTTCCAAAGCCGACAGAGAACTCAACTTTTGCGGGGGCATTCGGAACTTCAATTAACTTTCATCAACGAATTTAGACCAAAAAATTGTGCTAACTTTACACACATAATACGAAGTCTGACACGGGCTTCAGGCTTTCTCGATGCACGCGGAAGCTCTCGAGAAGGTACGTCGGAGTCCGGCGAGTGTTTCAGGCGTTGCGCGCGCGCGCGGAAGCGACGGCAGGAGACGAGGAGACCGCGGGATCCCCGCGGAGGGAAACCGGAGTGCCGGCGTCGGACGAGGCCCTGGCGTCGGGTGCATCTGTATTTATTTAGCGCTAATAAACGGCCGGCGCGGCGCGCCGCGAGGAAGGAAAACAACTGGAGAGCCGCGCGAGCGCGCGCGCGCGCGCGCGAAATTGGTAAATCAATTTAATTTTCCCCGACGGAGGTTCGCCCCCGCGCCACGCCCCGCTCCTCGGGGCGGTTAAATTCTTCGAACAAATAGCGGACAGATACTCTCAGTGAACGACAGCGGCCGCGAGCCGCTGAAATTCTATTTTTCGTGCTTTGTTTGGCGTATACATCGCGCGGCCGCGCCATCGAAATCAATTTTTCGCATGCGCCCGGCTCGTGTAACCTGTAGCCCCCCCCCATCCTCGCGGCCCTATCACCCTTCCTCTTTTTTTT
>NW_011967243.1:1617131-1630340 GCF_000949405.1 Vollenhovia emeryi | reverse complement strand
TCGATATCCCCCGGATTAGCGGATACCACGCTATTCGCGTGTCCGCGGCCCGCGTAGAGCGCGCGTAAACGAGGAGAGCGGTAGAATTTATAGGGTTTCAATAAAATAATCAACTTCTCGTCGAGAGGGTAATTTAGGAACGGGGGGGGGGGGGAGGGAAAAATGTCGGGCGGATTATCGGCGCGCCCTCCGCCCCCCTCGCCGCGTATTTCTTCCGTCCCTTTTTCCCCGTTGTTTTTTCGTCCCCCTATATATTTTCGGTCGCGTCGGTATTAGCGGTTCGCGGCTGTAAAACGACGCCGATTATTCGCGCGCGCGCGCGCGCGGGCATTGTCGCGATTACGTCGCTTTTACCGACCGAGGCCCCGGTTACGCCGAACGTCGTTTAACTTTAATCTTAGCTTAATTCACGCTCGTCTCTCCCGCGAAAGGGGCGACGAACGAATTGAGCTGAGCCTCAAGTTACACAACGTTGGCGAGGCCGGGCCCGAACATCGCGCTCGAGGCAATCGAGCTGAAACGCAAGTGTAACATTTGGGGTTAACGTTAGACTCAATGTCGAACGGCACGATCTTACCTGTGCGGTATCGAGCGGGGCTCGGCCGCGGGACGATCCGACGTATTCGACGGGGCACCGGGGCAGCTCACTCCGCGGAAATGTTTGCCGGAAGAAGTAACACTAAGTAGCACTAGCACACGTAATACTAACGCGGCCGGCGGCTCCCGAAACCGACGCGAACGCGACGCGCCCGCCCAACGCATTCGCGAACCTTCCATCGTTCTCGAAACGTCGCCGGCCGCGCACGACGAACGCCGAACGCCGGACGCGCGGTTCGCGACGGAGCCGCGGATCCGCGAGGAAAGAGTAACCCGAGCAACCGCTTCCCGCGAAAACCCCCCGACAGTTTGCCGCCATGCCACTTCCCTCGCGTGGCGCTCGCGTCGCACAGTCGGCGTCCGCGAAAGGCTCGCCGCGACTTTTGTACATACGTCGTTGCTCAAATCACTTTGTCTCGGCTCGATTCACTTTGTCTCTTTCCAGGGAAACGTTTGAGGAAGCAGCACACCCGAGTGAGTAACGCACCAACGCGGCCGGCGACTCCCGAGACCTGCACGAATGCGACGCGCCCGCCCAACGCGTTCGCGAATCTTCCCACGCTCTCGAAACGTCGCGCACGACAAACGCCGAACGCCAAACGTCGAACGCCGAGCGCCGAACGCGCGGTTCGCGACGGAGCCGCGGATCCGCGAGGAAAGAGTGTCCCGAGAAGCCGCTTCCCGCGAAAATCACCCGACAGTTTGCCGCCATGCCACTTCCCTCGAGTGGCGCTCGCGTAGCACAGTCGGCGTCCGCGAAAGGCTCGCCGGGACTTTCGTACGTCGCTTCGCTCAATTCACTTTGTCTCGGCTCAAATTCACTTTGTCTCTTTCCAGGGAAACGTTTGAGGAAGCAGCACACACGAGTGAGTAACACACCAACGCGGACGGCGACTCCCGAGACCTGCACGAACGCGACGCGTCCGCGTTCGCGAAACGTCCTCGATCGCGCACGCACGAGCGCGAGACGCGCGCGATTCATGGCGGAGCTGTGAATCCGCGAGGAGAAGCCGACGCTCAAGCAAGACTTGGCCACGAACGCGCCCCGACAAGCCTCACTCGATCACTCCCGGCGCGAATAATCGCGGGCACACCCGCCGAATACTCACGCTGCACTGCCGCCCGTCCCGCGGAGGTCGTAACGGTCGCGCGCTGTTGTCGGTTTCTCAAGCGCCCGAGGAATGCGGCAAAAAGCGAGTGACGCGCGGCGGCGTACCGAGCCGCCTAATTTCGCGCGGCGTCAGGTAAGTTTTTTCTCCCACGCACAGTTCTTTCTCGAACGCCGATCTATGTACACGCGGGCTCGATTCACCGTCGTCGCGCAGGGATTTTGAGAGATATCCTTTCTGATTTCAGGCCCCCTCGCATCCCGTGCACACCCGAAAGCCTGATCGAGGTAGGTTGCGCGACAGTGACGCTCGAAAGTCTCGTCCAGACGGGAGCCGGCGCCTCAATTAGTACAACGATATATCGTTAATGCATTACTGTTGCCGAAGAATACGATTAACTTACGATTAATACGTAATATGCGTACATTAATACGTGATATAAAATAGATTCGAAGGATTTGAGGCGCCGCGACATCTCTTGCGCTACACCGAGGGGGAAACCGCTGGCCAAAATCTTGTACGCTTGCAATTACCTTATCTTATTGTCTTATTTTATCTTATTTTATCTTATTTTATCTCTACAATGCCCCAGCAAGGCCTAATGCCCAAAAATGCCTAGTAATGTCCAGTAATGCCGCGAATCTGTATGGTTTCCCCCTCGCACTACACTCGTGTCTACTGCATAATTCTTCCCATTTTTTAATTCAACTGTTTATATTGTTGAAATGAAACGGTCAATCACGGTCACTTTGACTTTTTTCCCCCGTTATATTCGTTCTATTATAACATTTGTTTCTCGCACGAATCTCACTCACCGTTAAGCTTAAAAAAGACCTAAACTGTGCCATCGTTTGCGTTTGCAAACGCAAATATTAATATTTTAGCATATAATTTGTGCAAATAATATTACGACGAATTATATTGTTACGTGTAATTGTATTTTTAACGAGTTTTACACGTAATATTTCGTGTAACGTAGCGAATATTCTTTTAGAACTTTGAGACGGTCAATTTTAATTGAAATAGTCTTATTTTGCACGTATTAATGTAATAAATAAACTGTAAAATTTTAAACAATTCTCACATAAATAATTTTACGAAATAACTGCCTTAAACGAAGTGAACATTCCTCGATATGCGAGATAGTAATATAATATATAAATAATATATAAATTGACATCTTGTATTAGTTTCTCGCGGTTTCACGCGTCGTGGCAACGCGCGTTACGAAAAGTAAAAATAACAATAAAAATTTGCGTTCGCACAGAAAAAAAGAATGTTCTTTTAAAAATATGTTCAGTTTCAACGTGAAAATCTTGAGATAAAATTATATTGCGTTAAAGGAAGAAAAACTTACTTGAATGAAGCAATTTCGTATAATTCAATCGAGAAAAATATATCCTTATTATTTAAGAATTAAATTATTTAAGAATAATTTCTTGAATGAAAAGGAAACAATATTGGATAGAAAATAATATATTTTCAAATCAAAGATTACAATTATTGACGTAATTTTCTTTTTTTTAGCTTCGGTGGTCGAATTGGTTTAGACGCCCGCCTAGAGTGAAGGGAGGTCCAGGTTGAAACCATGGCTGAGGTAATATTTTTCGCAATCAATTTTCTGTATTATTAAAATTGCCAGATACGGTCAAAAATCACTGAAATGTCGAAATGATTTTGTTGTCAAAATAATTACATGTATTCTTGCAGTGACAATTATAGTATTTAAGTAAGATTAATATTGTTGGAATGAAGATCATTTAATTAGGATAAAATTTTTTAAATCTTTATAATCTACACTGAGAGAAATGCTTTGCAGTGTAGAAAAATTGATAACCGACACAACTGGCAATTTTAATTAAAATATATACACAGTAAAAAATAAAATGTGAGCGTTAACATTTTTTACATGTCCCAAAACGTCCACTCTAAATTTTAAATTAAAATAACATTTATCGCGTGTTACTTTGACAAATTATAAATGTTAGTATGCTTCACGTTTATGTTTGTGTTCTTACAATCTTGTGTGATGTAATAAAAACAGACAGGATAAATAAACTGTACGAATACGTACAAATCGGAATAGTTGAAATAATTTTTAAGAAATGCTGATATTACACGTTTTGGATTTTGCAAAATATTGTAGTTATGTTAAAAGAACTCAAAATAATATTCAATTTTTAAATAACACCCATAATGTGTCAAGTTATTATGTTAACATAAATGTAACACATAAAAGTGTTACGAAAATAATATTTTACGTTGAAGTAAGAATCAAATCTTGGTAACACAATAAAATGTTAACATTTGAACACACGATTTTTTACTGTGTAAGAGTTGATCTGACACTTCTTTTTCTATTTTATGTATGCAAATCGAAACGCTTAGAAACTTTGTCGACAACGTCGACGTACGATTGTACAATTTATAATATACAATTTATCAACTTGCACGAATTTTTTAAACGTACTTACTACGAAATAGAACGTTTCTAGACGCAAAGAGCGCATTGTAGATTAGGCTTAGAGGGTCGAAGTAGAATATTTGCCGCGTTGAAAAAAATCTGGTTGTATTAATTAGAAATCTGGTCGATTTAACCAGTCGTCTGTTAGAAAATGGACGAATCAGAATTCCTTTAGGATTTATTAGATGTGTAGTGAAGTCTATCAAGTTTCTGGCTACGAAATATCGAGCCCTACCGCGACAACTAGAAAGTCTGTTTGGTTTAACCAAAGTACGTTCTATCATACATTGTTGAAGCGATCAACGCATTTTACTCAGTGCGAGTTTCACGACTTAAATCCATTTCTACCATTGTAGTACCATTGTAGTCTGTCAGTGACGACACACCGATGCACATATACTACTTTATTTACCTAACGAGACATGGCGAGACTCTTGCCTCACTTTTCAGCTGGAAGGTGCCAATCTACACTGAGAGAAATGCTTTGCAGTGTAGAAAAATTGATAACCAACACAACTGGCAATTTTAATTAGAGAAAATTTATTGAGAAAAATATCACCTCAGGGTTTGAACCTAGACTTCCCTACACTCTAGGCGGGCGTTTCACCAATTCGACCACCGGGCATGTGAGAGAAATGCTTTGATCGTTTCAACAAGACAAGTACGATAGAACGTATTTTGGTTAAACCAAACAGACTTTCTAGTTGTCGCGGTAGGGTATAAACCAAACAGAATTTCTAGTTATCACGATAGGGCTCGATATTTCATAGCCAGAAGTTTCATAGACTTCACTACACGTCTGGTAAATCCTAAAGGAATTCGGATTCGTACATTTTCTAACAGACGATTAATTAAATCTACCAGATTTCTAATTAATGCAACCAGATTTTTTTTCTAATTAACGCAACGACGTGACGTTTCCATTAAATTCGACGGCCTTATCCCCACGTTCTATTATGGCCCGGGGTTGAAATTGCCACGGGAATTACTTCATCAATTTGCTACACGTTTCGCGGGCATCGCGGGCTATTTGTCGAAATCCACCGCCTTTGGTCTCCGCCGGCGGGAGATCAAAGCGCGCTGTGTCCGCGGTTATCTTTGAATCCCGGAATCAGTTTGTCGCGCGTGTGTCAAAGTGTAACGCACCGGGGGGGCGGGGGGAGGAGAGGAAGGGACGCGACACGCTTTCGCGCGGCCTGGAATCAAAGCAGTTAATCGAAGAGAACGCCAATTTTCGGGATAATTTCATCGATGGTGCGCGGTACTTGGAATAAACCCCGTCTCACACGGCCGGCCGCTCTCCCCCCGGTCTCGCCCAAACTTTGTCGATCGCGGACACGGCCGTGCGATCTCGCGTGTTGGCACCATAGACTTATATACTAGACTGCGCCATCCCTATGGACGCGCTGTCCTAAACATTGGAGCGCAGACACATCAAATGAGTCATGCTCTCTCGAGTGGAAATTTTGGCTCTATATTGAACCTTTAATTCTATTATTTAGTAGAACCTAAGACGGTAAAAGAGGTCGAACTGCAAGTACAAAATTTACTCCCACTTTAAAACTGATAGTGTCGGAAAGTTCTACTTTTGCCAATTTAGCATTAAAGAAGGTCCTTTTAAGTAGGAGCTAAGGTAAATTTTTGGAATTAAAAATTCAAGGGGGGGAGTAAAAAATATAATGTCATCAAAGTAGGTTATTGCTGGTCTATGTAGGTGTATAGATCGGCTAGGTAGGCGTAAATTATCCTTGAAAGTGTCACAATAGTACCAAAATTTGGCTTCGGTCTCTCTCACGCTCAGCATTAAGGGTGGGGAGAAAACGAACAAATTAGACAGAGACACAGAGACACTCGGTTCTGCTCTCCCTCTCTTTATCTTACGACCGACGCCTCCTACGGACGGCGCAGTCTAGGATATAAGTCCATGGTTGACACCACAGACTTCTATTTACCTGACAAGACATGGCGGAACTCTGGCCTCACTTTCCAGCTCGAAGGCAGCAGCCTAGTAGTATATGTATAGAAGTCTGTGGTTGGCACACTACAGCCGCACGGAGCGGCGCCGGTGACGCGTCGCGTCGCGATGCATCAGTCGGCCGGTGGGTTGGTGATAAAATCAGCGCGCGGTGAGCTCGGACGACGCGAGATCGATCGTCACGCGAGCAAGGACTCTGCCGTTGTTCACGGCAGATCGTACCTCTGTCCTCTCCCTCTCTGCCTCCCTCTTTTATCCTCGTCTCGTCGCACCGACCGGTCCGTCATCGGGCCCGCCGACCGATTCGCACTTTCGCGCGACCGCTTGTCCCGGACATCCTGCAATAATCAGATCAGCCGGGCGTCCGTGCTTCACGCTTCTCGCCGGCTAATAGCCATGAAAACGCGCCGCGTCGGTGCGTTTCCTCCGGCGTGTGTTACCAGCGTTTCGCGCAAATTAATCGCTGCCCGACGCGATAATCTATCGCGGCCCACGACGAAACGGAATCGAGCACGATTGTGGAGCCGCTCGAGGAACCCGGACCGCTCATCTTCGTTTCGTGATCGCGTATTCATTGTCGTGTACACTGAAAAAAATTTCTCGCTACCGTAGCTAATCATGATTTGCTAAAACCATTTTGCTGCCGTGACTATAAATTTCTAAACCGCAGCAAACTGTTTGCTGTCGCACCTAGTGCAATAGGCACAGTAGCAAAATATTGGATGTCACAACTAAACATTAGCAGTCCATATTTTAGAACTGAAATTTAGTTACCACGTGCAGTTTTTAGCTACGGCAGCTACGTTATTTTATTCCGTGTAAGAATTGTTTAAGCTCCTTTTTACGGCGAGGCAATATACTCTTTAAAAATTACTTCACCGATTTTTCAAAAGCTGTTTGCGTGAGAAGAATTTCGTCTCTATGTCTTGAGCTAATACCGCCTTCTTTAACACGTTCAGCAAATTAATTATGTGTCACCGAGCAGCGAGTACGTCTTTCTATAAAATCTTTATAAATTTCTTTCTCACGTTTTTGAAAAACACGTATACAATATACGTATGCACGTACGTGTGACTTTTTAACGTCGACGTTTCGCTGAAAGTTCGGAATTAAGTTTCAAAAGAGTATCGACCCTTTGAAGAGTATCGACACATTTAAAACATTATTCGAGTCTCACATCGGCTCTTCACAAATTGTACAGTCGATTACTATTAAGAAAGGATTGTAGCTACTGTGCACGTGTCAATTTGAGTACACATTTCAGTGCTCCTCTATATAAAAGCCTAGCTGTAATCGCATTTCTCTGGCAACAGTTTCATTTAAAAAATCACACGAATCGCGTTACAATATCAGATACGTGAAACAAGATCCCGAGTCGAAATTTTGATACTATTGACACTTTTAAAGATAATTTACACCCACTTAACTGATCTATGCACCTACATAGACCAGCAATAACCTACTTTGATGACATTATTTTTTTACTCCTCCCTTGAATCTTTAATTCTAAAAATTTACTTTAGCTCCTACTTAAAAGGACCTACTTTAATTTAAGACACTATCAGTCTTAAAGTAGGAGTAAATTTTGTTCTTGCAGTTCGACCTCTTTTACTGTCTTAGGTCCTACTATATAATAGAATTAAAGGTTCAACATAGGGCCAAAATTTCGACTCCTTGAAAAGCGCGAGTGAAGCAAGAACAGATCTTAGGCGAAATCAGTGAAAGAAAACCGTCGCCCGGACTCGAAGGTGAAAACTAACGGGCGCATCGACGCGGGGGTGTCCGAAGCGCCAAAGACGCGACACGGCTTTGAAATGGCATCGGGCAACGCGAGACAGAAAAACGCATCGATTCGCGCACGTCCCCGTAGTCGAGGGCATTAGCCCACATATCGTGCGCGGCATACGCGAGAGACCCACGGCTTCGTCGGGATTCCAAGTCGATAAATCCGCGGAATTATTTTCGCCGCAGTGGCGGCGGCGGCGGCGGCGGTGGTGATGGCGGCGGCGAGTCTCGAGTCATCGATGCATATTCATATGAATTAGCATAGCCTCGCCTTGGGAGACTACACGGCGGTGAAACGCTCGCGGATATGTACGGACGTGTGCCGCGTGTGTACGTGCACGCGCGCGTGCGTGTGTACGCGTGTTCTTGGATGCAATTCCACGGGGATGCAGCCGTAGACTGGCACATATATGCAAATTCCCTCCCCCCCTCTCTCTCTCTCTCTCTCTCTCTCTGTGTCAACTGTCTCCTGTACTCTCTTTCCGACCGCTCTCGCACGCACTTATATCCAAGATAGAGACCCTCTAATCTGAGTCTGCTCATAAGGAAACACGCTGTGATTGCTCCGCATTCTTCGTCAATTCGCGCCAGTTTTATTAAGCAGTTATATTATTCAGTCACTCCCTCACCTCCTAAATAGAATGAAATTAGGCCCATTCAACGCGTTTTCGCGCAAAACAAAAGAATCTAGCGGAAAAAAAAGTGTTGCTCTGTCCAGCGAAGCGAGAGATTGATTGTTAAAGTTGACTACTGTTAGGGTCGGTATCACAAGTTTCTTGACTAAGAAAATTGGCGGATACTAACCTTACCGGTGATACGGCCAGACTCTGATTAGAGGGTCTCTAAGGGGAACCAAAGCAGGGGGTCCAAACCACAGAGTCCGAAATTCCCTCTTACGAACTCGCAATTTTAGCGCAGTCTGGCGATAAATCTCAGGCTCGGTCATGAATCTTTTCCCTTAGCGTGAACTCGTAAAAAGCGAAAAATTTCATTAACGAATTCAATATACGTCAATGAAACACCGAAAATAATCAGAAATTTATTAAATTTCCTTTGTTTGGAAACTTGCTAACAAACTTACGATGTACGATTTAATTCGTCCGCACTTATGTGTAATAAATTAATGAATTTTCTACCAAATATAAAACGGAATCATTCATATTTAATTTCTCGTAATCAATCTGGTAAGAAATGTGTACGTTTCGCGGTATGATTGACTAAATCTCGTGATGTGATTGACCAAACCCCGTGGAACGATTGACAAGACTTCGTGGCACTTTGTGTAACACCTTAGCATTAATCAAACGATAGGAAATGAAGGAAACACAAGAAATATACGATTGCACGAAGTTACTACTTGCACTCGGTATGCGAAAAATATTACCTCAGCCAGGGTTTGAACCTGGACTTCCCTACATTCTAGACGGGCGTCTCACCAATTCGACCACTGAAGCATGATACACAAACATCGTACGTCGAAAAATCAAAGCGCTAGCTGACTTAAAATAACTTGTTCATTGCGATAATTATGGACGATAATTGCTTCGTTAATCGATGCTCGTATTCGGACACATTTTGCACTTCATTGAATCTCTCGTTGCTTCGAGTATAATTTGTTGGCCGTTTCTAGATTAAAAGCGCGAAATAATACACGAAATATTGGATCGGGCGCTTTAATTAGCATTTATCGGTGATTTATTCGTATCACTATTTTTCGATAATCGGACTCTGTGACAATCGGACACGGTGATAATCGAAAACTGGTATTCAGTTACAGTGACTTTTCGCGAGTGTGTTGGAGGACAGCTGTGACAAGGACACCTGAGCGGAGGACACCTGAGAGGATACCTGAGTGGAGGCCTAGGGATAAACATTGCAGATAAACGGGCGCCATTGCAGAATCAACGCAGATACTCCGCTGCTGCGCATCGTGTCGGTGAGTGACAGATTTTTGTATCGAGGTAACGGAGTCTATATTTCGTAGATCCGTTACTTAAAAATGGATAGGTTATAAATCATTTGATGTTTTATTTGATATATGATTGAATCTATCAAAGTTGTCACAATTTTCATTGTGGAGGGTTTAGATGCCCCGTTGCAGAACTAGAATTAATTTCTGGTTTTCGTGTGTCTCGGATTCTCGAAAACAGTGATTTCGGCAAGAGTACGCGACGTCGATTCGCCAAATTAATTAGAATAAGAAATAAAAAAAGAAATAGAAAGGGGATAAAAGAAAAATCATGATCCATATAAAGAATATTGCAATAGTGAGAATGTACGAGTCAATGATTGAAAACCGACTGTCGTTAACTTTCTGCCGAAATGACCGTTATCGGGGGCAATCCGGAAGATCCGGAATTTATTCTTTCCTACAGCGGAGACTTTGACGTTCGACAGGTTCTTAAATTTTTTTTCACATTCGTTTGATTTCCTGGAGCTCTAAAAATCAGAGTGTATTGGGCTCATTTTCTATATTGAGAATCCTTGAACCACATCGCAGAAATTGCGCGAAATAGAATGATTTATTAATGTATTCGTCGAGCTAATCACTTGTAACCTATCCGTTTTTTATCAACATATTGACATGTAAAGGAAAATAATATGACGTGAGATTCTAAATGTTTTGTCGAGAACGCTGAAACATTTCAAATTGTTATTATACATTATTGGCAGTTATTGATTACCTATAATATCCAATTACAATATCACTCTCTATCATGCGAGAAAGTTTTTTTTAATTCTGAATCTCACGTCATTTATTCGGTATATTTTGCGACACTTTTAAGATGCGTGTCGCATGAACAACATGCATAATCATACGCATCTTCATACATCCGCGATCGGTTTTCGCGTTCGAGTTTCGCGATCGGTTTTTAAAAACATTTCCATGACATTAGTACTTTTTAATTTCATCCATATTAAAAATATTAATTTATCGCGCGATATAATTAAAATTAATATATCGCGAAGAGTAAAATGTTTTCTGTGTGTGAACTTAAATTTTCAATTCAAAGATCGAGTCACGAAGAGACGGTCTATACTCCCGAGTGAATAACGGAAGCAGAAATATATTTAATTAGTTTGATGCAGAAATTTTTTCGACTTAAAATTCTTTTCTAATTAACTTCTCGTAGTCGTGTATTTTTCGGTACGATCGACGCTCGCAAATAATTCAAATCGTACGTAACATCTGTCGGTGACGATAACCAACCGACTATGGAAGAATTTTCTTCCTGATCTCTGGTCAAAGTGACCAGACTGTATGGAGCAACGAAAGGTAGGTCCAATCTGGCCCAACGACGCTGTAAGTGGTCAATATTGGCCACTCTGATAGAGTATATAATTTCATTTCTTTTTACTTGTCAAAATTCGGGTGGGTTATTCTTCTTTATACACATACAAGTATTCTCGCATATGTGCAAGACGAGGGGGAAAAATCGCTGAGCAAAATCTTGTACACCAATGCCCACTAATGCCCAGTGGGCGCTACTTTATTTTATTGTCTTATTTTATCTTATTTATCTTGTTTTACCTTATTTTATCTTACTTTATCTTTATAATGCCCCAGCAAGATCTAATGCCCAAAAACTGCCTAGTAATGCCCAGCAATGCCGCAATCTGTACACCACAATGCCCTCAGCGGTTTCCCCCTCGGTGCAAGATCGATAAGATTAAATCCTAATCGCGCGCGCACTACAACCCCAAATCGGACCTTTTATAAGAAGCCGGAAAGCGTGGAGAATGGGAACGAGTCGCTGGAGTTGGAGATGGGAGGTTGGGCGGTAGGAACGTTAGATGTATGTAAATTGAAGGAATATCGCCCCGTTTCCGAGCGGCACAGGTGTTTCTTAAGGGTGTTCTCGCGGACGTTAAACGTTCATCTCGTTGATCCGTTAAGTGTAACGACCATTAATTAATTAGCGCGCGCCGCCGAAGGGGCGTGTTAATTTAGCCGAGATCCGTCAGGCAGCGCGCAAATGATAAAATTGACTAATTATGCAAATGTCTCTGTTCCGAGGCACAAAACGTTAATATGCCGGATACGGGGAAAGCGGGAGGGGGCGGAATACGCGTCAGAAATTAAATGAGAAATGTTGGACGTATGTAAATAAGTCAGGTGTCATGGCGCATCGAGGAACGGCGCGATACCCGCTGGCCTTTCTCCCTCGGACCCGTCTCGCGCAGTAATCTCCAATTGGTAATTCTCGAAAAAAAAGCACTTTATTAGGCTAACCTAAATTGCCGGCGACTCGCGAATAATTGACTTGTATTCGTGACCCGTGTTCTCGAACCACATCGTTATGCTCGCAAATTCGCGTAATTACTTATAAGCAGTTCCCGTGTCGGGCTATATAACTCATTGCCAGTGACTCTCAAAGTTTTCCGTCCTGCCCCGTATCGTGCGTCGCGAGCTAGAATAACGTTAACATTAAGCAACGTCACTTGCGAAGTTTCCTTCGCCAATTATTTAAATTATTCCAACGAACTAAATTTTAACTAGGCCCTTTTAAGATGTAAATTAATTAAAAACGTAAAAGCCATTTAGGCCCTGGCACAGGCGGAGGTAGCCAATTAAATTATTAAGTGAATCCATGTACCGTATTTTTTCCACCCTGTCCCGCGCGCCGTTACTACCGGACACATAACGCAGGTTTTGTCGTTAGGTCGAATCATTATCGTCAGTGAATTCACACGGAACGCCCGGCAAAATAATTAAAATTTAAATGTTGCCGTATAAATAGTGGAGGCGTCTACATTGCTTTGTGTTGCAACGTTCACTAAGTTTGTTGCACAAGGCGCATGTGGTTGTCTCCACTACTTATGGGTATGACAACCACAGATACAGCTGTCCCAAATATTACTATTTATTGGAGTCGTGTCGACCCTAATTAGACATGCGCTAACCATATCAGTCTCTCCGTGCACGTGTTACAAAATCGCTGAACGATTTTTAAATTATTTTAAATGCTATACTTAGCTTCCATAACAATAACCCCCCTCCTCGTACTGAATAAAAGATTCTTATTGCGAAAAATATTACCTCAGCCAGGATTCGAACCTGGGACCTCCCTCAATCCGTGACGGGCGAGACGGCTGAGACAGCCAACTCGACCGCTGAGGCTGTGATAATATTGCTCGCAATAACATGTACAATACTTGAGGAACGCTCTCTAGGCCGCGTGTATGAACAACTAAATGTTAACTAGGTCCTTTTAAGATATAAATCTTCCAACGAGTCTCGCTGTTTTGAGAACCGCTGTTCCAGCTTTCGGTAAATA